>NW_009622457.1:0-14409 GCF_000690535.1 Cariama cristata | reverse complement strand
GGTGCGGTGCGGTGCACCGCACCTGCCACAGGGAGTTATCAGCTGGAATTTATGAATTAGAACTCATGTTTAACCAATGAGATGGCCCTCTATAATGAGTTGATTGATCCTGTGCATGAGGGGAGAACACTGGATGTTATTTATCTTTATTTTATTAAGGTTTGCCATAGTATCCTATTAGACCATTTGATGAAGTACAGAGCGGATAAGTGGACAGTGAAGAGGACTGAAAACTTGGCTGACTTTGATCAGGCATGTTCGACCAGATGATCTCCAGAGGACCCCTCTGACCTCAGCAATTCTGACATCCACAATGACCAGAAGAGCATGAATGTATTATGGTGTTTTCTGTTGACACAGGGAAATTTAGGGTGAGATCACCTCAAGAACATAACTAGGCCACTCTATGACGTTAAATCTAAGGTTTGAGTGAGATGGGTATAGCAGGTCATTAACGATTTCTGTTCTCTGTCTCACACATGCATGTATGGTCTATAGGTAACACACAACAGTAAAAGTGTCTAGTCCCACTGTGGTTGGCACCAGGGTCTTAGAAAATCAGGACACTCACTCCAGCTGGTCGAGGTGTCTAAATACTGAGTGACATGCAACAGTTTCACTGCCAGCTCGGCCTTCAGTATTGTGTCAGTTGTCCATGGATGTGTGTGGGTCATGTGTATATGTGGAGAAAATTATTTTAGCTATTTATCACTTTGCAATTTAAACAGTCAGCATGAGCTGCCAATGATGACTGGAGAAGTAGATTTTGTTTAGATTTTTTATGTTTTTCACTTTATACTCATGTGAGGTCTAAATAAGATCAAAAACAGAGACAAGGTTCACGTGAGCTTTTAGCTTAGGGAAGTACCTTCCTCTGTTTCACTTCCAATGAGCTGTACAAACACTTGTCTAAAGGTTGTGCCATTGCATGTAATTCACCCACACTGCAAAAATACTTCTGAGACAGTAACTTCAATAGAATTGCTATGACTATGTTTGAAGTTCAGTATGATTAGGCTAGAAAATTACTGCATCATCAGTCTTGGGACTGCAGTATCACTGCTGTTAATATATTAACTCAAACTAGGGCTGAAAAAGGTCGTTTCAGATTTCATGGACTGAAGCAGCATCCACAGAATTAATGTGTTAGCAGAAACTGAAAAAAACACTTCTCTGATCAAAGGATTAATTTTATATTCCTTTGACGTAACTAGGAATCTGAAAATGGATTATAGTCTTCTATTGTGGTATAACTGGGCACATATTGTACAGCTCTTATAGTTATTTGTGATACTTGTTGGCAGAAATAGTGCCATATGTTTAAAAATACTGTTTTTTTTTTAAAAAAAAAAAAAACAAACACTGCCCTTGAACATTTATGCTGATCTCTTATAATAGATATGTATCCAGAGGGAGAACCTGGCCTGTTTAAAGCTTCTAGCAAAATTAAAGAACAAAGCAATAGGGTTCTTGCCTTAGTGTCACTGTCTGTGACATAAAAAAAAATATTCATTTAACTTTTGTGAGCTTATGACTATGGTCAAAGCAATAAGAAAAAATGAACTATAAAAATTCAGAGTTATTATTATTTGATAAGACAAATAAAGGATTTTGGCTTAAAATCAGTTCAGATTTCTTACATATATTTCTTGTATTCATATGTTAATATATAATTGCATAATGAAAAACAACTATTTAGAGCCAGTTATGACTTCCTCTATATTATGATATAAGACTTACCAAAAAAATTCTTTGTTTTTACCTCCCTGCTCCCCAGATACCACATGCATGAACTCATGGATCCTTGTAATAAGAACGCCTGCTCCTGTGTTTATTATCTTCACAGATCCAAAGGACTAAATGGATCTGTGGCTATCTGTTTAAAGGGACTTAGCAATGACAGCAAAATAATAGTTGAATGTTTTCAGGAAATAAGGCAACAGAGAACAGATAATGCCTCAGATAATCCAAAGCATAATTGATAGACTTTGTGCTTTTGACTGTACATAATGCAAGAACATAACTGTTGTCAGAGTACAGTTATGTCTATTCAGTTATTCTTATTATTCAAGCATTCCATAATATTATATGAAATGGAATATTACATTAGCTTTTATTATTCTGATGCAAAGCATTAGTATTTCTAGAACTTCAAAAAATATGCTGTCATAAAGACTCATTTATGAAGGTATTTACTTTTAAAAACTTATTGGCCAAATGTAGGGCTTATATGTAGATAATTTTCTAGGTAAATCTGGGATTTCCAAAACGTATGCTAAATGCAGATAAGACATGCTGTGAAATGTCCTTTAATTAGAGAAAGCTTCCTTGTTTTTTTTCATTGATTTTTTACTTGGTTATCAAACATATACATCCTATGTCTTTGTCTCTCATTTTGGGCCTGCCCTGACAATAATTGACCAGGCAAGCCATCTCAACTTTCCCCATGTAACTTATATGTTTGAGAGTTCAGAAATTTGGTTTACAGGTTATTATTTGCTTGATTTTGGACTTATCGGATTTATTGATTTATTTTATTTTCAGACTATTATTATTATGATGATGGCAAATAATCCATCAACTAAGATAACTGCATAAACAGCAGCAGTGATAGTAATTGTTCTCATTTGATAAGCTTCCATGACCACAAGCCCTAGGCATTATCCCCAAACTGGAATTCCAAACACCAAAATCTATAAATTCACCTCTGATCATACTTAACAAGGAAGTATCTTTTTGAAGAGAATAAGGGCACAGTCCATCATTTTCTTGGTCACAATTATACGCCTTACATGGTCATTGCAACATCTACTTTTATCATTTAACTATATTTCTTCAGGTCCACATTCTTCCTTCACTTTATTTCTTGAACTTTTTTACATCATGCTAAGCACATTCATATGTTCAGGTTTACTTCATGAACTAAGGTGAAATTCCTAAGTAAGGAGTGAACTCAATCTTTACCCTCTCCACATCCAGTAAAAAGAATTATGCGCTTCGAGCTATGGATTTAGACCTTAGATAAGCTGAATCATCTTCTGGAGGTGTTTACTGTCAGGGCCCTGAGTGCACCAATAAGCTTGAATTACCCATGCTAGCCTCACCTGGGACTTCCACCATGCTCCTGCATTGACCCAGAAGCATCATTTGAGCTCAGGTCCAGGATCCTGATCCTTGCCTGAGACATGTAGGCAAGCATGTGTCCAGCCCTATTCCTTGACAGGCCTTCATTGGTAGCCAGGCTTGTGGATTGATAATGGACTAGCCTTATCACTTGTGACTTGTCTTATGATCACTAGGCTGGTGACTGAACCTGCTACTGCCACAGGATCTGCTCTGCTTGCCTGGTTGGGATAATATGGAACTGTTTTCTTGTCATTGAGGTGATGATCTATGCCTATATTATTGTCACCTTTGGCTCCTGGCTTGTCTTCACTTTCGGAGCAGACTCTCACTTTCTATTTCCTTGCATTTCCTGTTCTCCAGTGATTATATATCTAAAATTTGAGAGGGATGAATTCAGGCTTAGGATCTCACATAACTGTGCTGCTGAGTGATGTCTTTGCAAGCTGTTGAGAGACAACTATGCTTCATTTTGGCAGAAGATAATTCCTATTCACACCTACATTATCTTTTAGAAACCAATCTACCTAAACATGAATCTCTGAGAATTTATGAAACTGTAGCTCATTTAGAATGATGCATAACATCTTATATTAGATCTTTCTCTTTGAGTTCCCAAAGAAGTCCATAGCTGTAGAAGATTGAAGAAAAACTACCCTGGAAAACTTTAGGAATAGAGGGATCTCCACTTCCCAGCTTCCATCAGTTCCAGTTTTCTACTCCGTGTTATCCCCTATGTCTTCTTATTTCCTAATCCAAACTTCTCCCTATCTAACATTCAATCTGCTCCTAGTTTGGTCTGTATCTTCTATCCAGTGTGCTGGTTTAACCTACAACTTTCTGTCAGACCATTCCTATCTATCTGATCTAATTAAATAGCTTTCCAAACAGACAGAAATCAGTGTTTTTAAAGAGAGTCTTATTGCCTGAGTTGTATCTTTGTTTCTGACCAGATATATTCTTGTGACCAGCCACAGTATGTTATATTACTGTATAACACATCAAGAGCCATATTAACAAGTATGTAGATAGCAGGTGGAGGGAAGTGATTATTCTCCTCTCTTTGGCACTTTTGACACTACCTCTGGAGTAATACATACAATTTGGGCTCCCCAGTACAGAAAAGACACTGACATACTGGGATCCAGCAGAAGGCCACCAAGGTTGGTAGAGAGCTGGAGCTCATGACATAGAATGAGAAATGGAGAGAACTGGGGTTTTTCTACCTTTAGAAGAACAAGGGAGATTTTTTTCCCCTTTCTGTAGCAACCAAAGAGCATAGTAGTGACAGAGTCAGACTTTTCTCCAAGGTGGACAGTAGAAGGATGAGAGGCAATGGACACAAATTGAAAAATTCTGGGAAATTCTGAGTCATTTTATAGAAAACCCTTTTTCACCATGAGGGTGATCAAGCATTGGAACAAGTTGCCAGAGAAGACATGGAATCTGTGTCCTTGGAGACTGTTAAACGTCAAGAAGGAGACCTTGACGCTATTAGAGAATATTAGAGAAGGTCTTGATGCTGTTAAGGAATAAGATGATACATAATGACTATTACATCAGCTCACAGGAAGCAGCCCATGAAGAAACACATGGATAAAACTATAAAATTTTATTTTTATTTTTCTGTTTGTTGTTTTTTATCTTTTTCACTCAGTTGATTTCCTGGGGGTTGTTGTTAGGGTTTTATATTTTACAAAAAAGATAGGCTGTTTCTTTAAACAATAGCTTTTTTCAGCGTTTCATTAAGTACCACCACTCACACTCTGGTTATCCAACACTAGATTTCAGAAACAGAGAAGAATTTTTATAGTTGAAGCTGAAGTTCAGGTTTACCTATGCTTAATGTGGCAGATTAATTACTTCAAAAAAATGAATGACTTGGAATTTATACCTAAAATGCCAGAGAACAAAAAAACACGGGGTAAAAACAATTTTAATGGCATGTAAGATGATGTAAAATATAGGAAAGAAAAACTGTTTTTTTCCCCACATGACAATTTCAAGTGGTCACGACAACAAGAAAATGAAGAAAAAACAAACAGACAAACAAAAGCTTTATGTAGTTATTCAAGCTGAAACAATTTCAGGATTTAATTTTGAAAGAATATGTATCAATTAGTCCCCACTGACTGGAAAACCTGAAAAATTGTCCTTGAATAATAATTTACTTTTATGAAAGCCTTTATATCTCACTCATGAGTAAACATATTGCAACAGCATTTCTAGGAAGGTAACGATTGCGAACATTTAAATTCCACAGCATTTGAACCTGACCTTAGTTTGGTAAATTAACAATAGTGATAACATCTAACTTTTATGGGAGCAGTTACCTTCTACAGCAATAGTAGACATTAACGTAATACTAGACTAAATGTGTGATCCCACTAATTCAGTTTTTATTCTGTTTCTGAAATGTGAGGTATAATAAATCTTTGCTACTTCTACAACAAATGAGAGGTCTTTTCCTAAGTTTCGTCAACCATCTCAGCTAACCACTACTAACTGATAAGAATCAGTCCACGTTTTCAGATCTTAATGCTTAAACTCGTCTTGTGCAGCTCACAATGAAGACTGAAAATACAGTTTTTGGTTGCACCTTTGGTTGCATCTATAGGTCTCATTGATTATATAGTAAGACTACAAAAAAAGTAACCCCCATTTTTAGCTATCTTATCAAGGACTTGGAGAGTACATGTATCCACAGTGGAAAATGTGCTATTAAATGCATAAAATAGTTGGAAATTCTCAATTTAATTGTGTACTGAAATACAAAAAGCACTGTGGAATACCTGACATTAGCAACAGTCAGTCTGTATTAGCCATTCCATGGTTCAAAAATATATTTATTACCTGTAAGTAAATTTCGATATTTCAATAACATGACACTGGCAATCTTTAGCTGTAAGGAACACGCAAAGTAGAGATATGAAGGCAGAAAAAGTGTTTGCAGCTAATGAAACTGCACCTGCTTTATGTAAAACATATTATTCATAACATTCCAGGATGTGTTCTCTTTGCAGTCCAACTATTGTATCATGCTGTAACAGATACATAAATGCACACACACAAACACGCACACAAAGACATTTCAGCAAAAATCTAAAAGGTTTTTTTCAGACTCATGTACCGCCATTATCGGGTTACTCAGGTTAATATATCTTGGCAGAGAGCAGAGGTGCTACTGCAAGGCTGCCGTAGCCATGGAATCATCAAGCTAACATACAGCTGGTACTCTGCTCTGTGGTCTGTGAGTGCATTTGATGTTTGTCAAAAAGCATTTTATTGGGAACTTTAGGTGCCTTGTAGGTGTTCATTTAGTGCAGAGTGCTGATCTGCTAGAAGGCTTTCAAAGTTTTATTGAAACAAGAATAAAATTTAACTTTTATTTTCCTTACCTTTCTAGTAGGTTTTATTCTACAGAATTTCTAGGCAGTTAATTCCCGTATGAAGTATCAGTTAGGAAGTAGCTATCAGCTAGACTTTGGAAGTTCACTAGGTTTTTTCCTTTTTTTGTTTTGGTTTGGTTTGGTTTGTTTTTTCTTTTCTGAATCTCCCTTACTGTATCTTAAGTCCATTAGTTGTACACCTTATTTACAAGAGACTTGGAAAAATATTTATCCCCCTCATCTTTACAACAACTTTTCATCTATTTGAAGACTATTACCATAACTCTTCTCCTTTGTAGAACAAGCAGATGATACAATGCTTCAATCTTTCTTCATATCGTTTTATTTTGCTATTAACTCACACCATCTGAAAGAGATAATATACCTTTCCAGTTCTTCAATATATCAGGATCTGGAAATGTCAGGAAATTCAATGACCTCCTTTTTTCCCCCTAATTACTCATTTCCTTCTTCTACACATGCCACACTAACTTCAGTTCTTCCTGCTACTGTCAATCTTTACAGCCAAGAGAGGAGTACAGCTTGATCTACTTCTAGTCCCAGTCTTGGTCAACGGTTCATGTCTAATAGATATCAGGAGTGAGGTAGTTAGCAGTAGGATTTAGTAACACTTTTAATCTAACAGTGCTTAATCATTGATTAATTTAACATCTGTGAAGTACTATGATCATAGCAGTGACTTAAATTGTTATAGGATGTTTGAATCAATTCACACATGTGTGCATACAAACACTAAGAGAGAGATATATGTATAGAGATATATGTGTAAAGGAGTATATATATATGTATAAAGATATGTAAAGAAATAAATGTATAAAGACATATATGTATAAAGCAATAAATGTATAAGAGAATATATGTATAAAGAAATAAGTGTATAAAGGTATAAGTGTATAAAGGTAGATATACCTGTTAGAAATATTTCCCTTGAGTTCTGTGAAATATTCTCTTCTAGTGCCTTGGCATCTCTCAGTGGGTGAGGATTGAGTCTCAAGGAGTGAAGGATTTTTGGCCCAGGCTTTGTTGTCTGCTTTCAGCAATGATCCTCCAAACTTCACTAACTTGAGAGTTCGCGAGCTCTGAGAGGTGTCCCACTCAGAGGGAGATGCTGTTTCCAGCCTGCTGTGGTCCAGGAGAGCTCAAGGGGTCTCGCTTAGGACCACTGTTTATAAGTTCAGAAGATGATTGACTGTAGCAATTAATGAATTTCCTTTCTAATCACAATTTGAGTGAATGAGCACTGATACCATGTTCTACTCAAGCTATGATTCAGATAAGGGATGTACTGAGGCCTACTTTGCTCAGACCTCCAAGACCTGCTCTGTCATTTGTATTCAGAGAAGAGATGTACCGAAGCCTGTTTTGTCAAGTTCTCGTCCTTGACCAAGCGATAGATGTTGCTGGTAAAATTAGTATTTTTCCATCCTTAGCTGTGAGAGAGTTTCTGGTACAATCAAGGGGTGCTTAATCACCCAACTCATTACACAAAGGCTAAGGCATGGATTTCTGAAATTGTAGCGAGGCCCAGAAAAAAGGTTGGAGGGGAAGGAAATGGACCACCACAATCCACACCATGACTAAGGTCAGTCCACCTTGCTCTCACACAGTGGCACTGTGGTTGCGTCTTGCCTTTGTGCCTATAAACAGATTAATGAGATATTCCAATTATAGTTTAAGGGAAATTTTTGGTTAGTTTACTTAATTACTAAGGTTTTGTTAAACATGATTAAGCAATGTTATATATACAAGGAGGTTGTGGTAATACTGCTACTCATAGTCAATTTCCACACTCTAACATATAAAATCATGTTTAACAACAAGCATAATATAACAGAAATTAGTAAAATAATGATGGGATGTAACAGTTGATTTAGAAGTCCTGTTGCTGTCGGTGGCTGTCTGAATAATGCATCCCACCAGTGATGTTCTCCATTCCTTTTCACCGTTTCTATGATAAGGTGTATCTTCTCTGCATCATGATGGACACTAATTAAGGGTTTTTGTCTGTTGTTCCAGATTTGTTCTAGCAATTTACTCAAGTCATCCTGTTGTAACAATAATTTTACCAATGTAAGATTCATCCCAATGGGGATAAGCAGTAAATCCTGATACAATGTGTAGCCTGATTGTAGCAATTGGTGGGTTGTGACAGGAGCTGAATAGTTAAAGTCTCATCCCATAATTTTGGTAAAATTACAAATACACATGTTTGAGTGATTATTTTTCTCTATGGTGGTGTTGTCCGTAAAATCTCAAAGGGTTGTCATACAAACACATCGATTTCCAATATATATAAGTACAGTTTCAGGGGTTTCATCAGGATGTATTTCAAAATGACGAACACTTTGTTAGTGTCAAGGCAAATGTCTTGGCCTTAATGGTATTACTTTCACAAATAAATCCCTGTTGTTCCTCTACAAAGCATGCATCCACATCGACAGTTTGCCATTTTTTCCCATTCTGTTGGGCCCATACTCTTATGTTCCAAAGAATAGAGCACAGTTCCATGGTGATTTAATCCCAGTGCAATGATTGGGTACATAGTATATACTGAAGCATTATGTATAGTGAAGACAAAGGCAACAATCTTATTAGCTCCCAAATGATAAGTAAAATTCACTAGTTGCCACCACAATCGAAACTCTTTCTCGAACTCTGAGGCATTGTCCCATATCACTTTATGAATTTCAGTAGGTAGGGTTCCCTCTTCTCCTTCTCTAATAAGAATTGCTACTACAGACTGTATCCATAACTGTACTTGGATACAGCTCAAGGCAAGAGAGGTATTACCTTGCGTTGCTCTGAGGGCATTTGCAATTAATTGATGGTCATTTTTCTCAAGTCTTTCTCAGTACAGTACAATATCTGATAGGAGTCACTGGCTTGCGCCTAATGCTGATAGAGATGATTTTAGTGGGTGTTCTAATTTGTTTAGGTAGTCGGTAGCATCAGTTGATTTGTTCATTAGGACTTCAGCATCTGTGCTATTTAATAATCCCAGTCCTGTCCCTAGGATACCAGTTACATCTCTTTTTGATTGTTATGGAGAAGTGAGGGTTCATCCATGTAACCATGCTAACTATTCTGTATAAGATGTATTTAGGAATGGTGAGCAGGTAGGTTTAATTGCAGAGATATTGATCTGCATTGAGAGTTCGACTTGTTTGAAGGACCATGATGGGTTAAATAACACTCATTCTTGTCCTATGGTTTTAATTATGTAGGGACCAGTATTATAAATGTAAGGGGATAATTTGATAGGAGGTTGAGTTGGTGAATATGGCTAGTCAATGTCAATTTTCAATTGGAGACTTGAACTGGAATGAGAATTGGAGTCTGTCCAAAGACACATTATGAGTGCTGAATGGGATATAGTAAAAATATGCCAGCATTCATGTTTGAAGAAACAGATATGCGTGGGGTGTTTTTCCCTGACATAGCTTATCATAATATGTAAATATGTTGTTATATATTAGTGTGATTTTCAATTCTGCATCCTATTGAAATGGTGTCTGCTTCTTATCATAATATGTAAATATGTTGTTATACATTAGTGTGATTTTCAATTCTGCATCCTGTTGAAATGGTGTCTGCTCTGGTCTATTCTAAAGATAGAATTTATTCCTTTTTATTCTTATTCTTAATAATCCATTCCTGCCTATGAAAGGTGATGTTATTGTATAGTGGTACTGCAGATAAATTTAGATCAGGCTTAGGTACGTTAAAAAGTACATTCGCATCAACCCATGGCCACCCCATCATAAACAATTCCCATATTTCATGTTCAGTGATCATAAAATCAAACAACAGTTCTACACTACAATTACCCCAGAGACAAAATGTGAATACAGGTTGTGTAAAAGTGAAATTGTACCAACAGTCTGGTTCTGGTACTTTATGGCAACATTTCTCATTGTTTCTTGGTCTAGAAATAACGGTGTAATATATTTTAATTTCAGTAGTTTTTTTGTGGATAGATCCATTGTCTGCCTGGCACTCTATTTTTATTTATTCTCCTGAAGTGGCTTGGAGTGATAGTATTTGATGAATGTTGTCATTATTGTGAGATGTCTTTTCTTTTTTTTTTATGTTGTGTTTCCCATTTCTGCTCATTTTCTTAGGTATGCCTCATCTCCATGTATAACCAGAACAGCAAGGTTCAGGTTTGTTTTTTCATTTGTTGGGACCCCAACACTTCTAGTTAGATTTAGTAGTGCATGGTCCCAAGTATTTTGTGTTTGAACTGGAAGGATTATAATTGTATATAATGGTCATAACTGTAATAGCAATGTAATAGTAGCAGTAGGTTCGCTCACAGGAACACATGGTAAATTGCGTGATACACTCATCATACATATGTTTAAACTGTCAACTGTATAGCTAAATCTGGATGTATTTAGTAGTCAAAAAAAAAAAAAAAAGAAGTAGTTTTTAACACATGCTAAACTGATGTTACTTGACACAGTCCTGTGTGTTCAAGTTCCAGACAGTGAACTTGAGGCTGCCTTCTACTTTTTCACAACTCTTCATTCCCGTTATGATACTGCCATTGTTGACTATGTATTGGGTTTATGTGACAAGGTTCTGAGTGCCGGGGGGCTGCAGAGGTAGCCTCTGTGAGAAAGTGGCAGGGGCTGCCAGAAGAGATACAGGTGATTTCAGTCAGCTCCACAGCAGAGCCACAAGTGTGAGGTGGAAGAAGCAGCAGAGAGGTGGTGTTATGAACTGCTCACAACCACCCATTCTCCATCCTCCCTTGTGCTGCTGGGGGTAAGGGTGGGGAGGCAGAGGAAACAGGAAGGAAGGAGTGAAGTTGAGCCTGGGAAGAAAGGAGAATGTTTATATTTTTGGCTTTGTTTCTCACCATCCGACTCTATTTTTAACTGGCAATAAATTAAACCAGTTTTCCCCTTTTAGTCTCTTTTGCCTGTGATGGTAATTGGTAAGTGATCGTGCTGATTTTATTTTGACCCACAATCTTTTCATCTTATATGTCCCCCTTCCCTGTCTTGAGGAGGGGGAGTGAGAGAGCAGCTGGGTTAGGGTCTGTCAATTGGTCAAGTTCAACCCACCACACTGTAATAAATAATAACTAAAATAAATTTCAGTTAATATTTATGCTTTTCAGAATAGCTTTGTTATTTTAAATTATTGTAATATATATAATTATACAATTATCATTATATTAAATTAAATAACACAATGTTGCTCTGGCAAATTCTTATTTTGTTTTCTTACTCCTTTCACTATCTGCACACTCTTCTAAACTCTGGTTCGTTATTTATTTATAAAACCTTCATGTTTTTCTGTCTGTATATGCTGAAGGGCTCTATTTTGGGGGAAAGAGGTGTCATTTATATTTTACAACTTCTTTCCATTCACTTCACAGAAAGTATGGATTTTTTGCTTGTATGTTTTCACTATTTTTACACTAGATGATTATTTTTACAATTCTAGATATTGATTAGCTTGGAAATGTCTTAAATATTTACCAATTATTATTCATACATTTCTGCTCAAATTTTTTTCCTTTCAAATAATTAATTTCATAGTTTTGAAATTCATAATGTTCACTTTTGTAATAGCTGGCCTTTTCCTTTTACCAAACACTCTATCTACCAAGTGAGATCTATCATAGTGGTAATGGACTCTGAACAGTAATGCCTTCTTCAGCAAAGTGTACTCTCACTCCCCTTGCCCCAATTCAGTTTTACCTGCAAATGCTAGGAATAATATTAATGATTTTAGTATTTCAGTCATGAGAATCTTCCTAGCAGACAGACATATTTAGACACTTAAATAGGAATTTCTATTTATTTTGGTTTAGCATTCTTTTTTACATACAGGCAGTTGAATAATTGTTGAAACACAAATTCTGGGTCATAATAAGTGTCTCTTTTGTTATTAAGGAGGAAACAAATCGTAGCATTTCTATTTTAGATCAAAGTCAATATTCCATTACTATCCATAATAAAATTAAGAACTCAGTTACAGAGTGGGAAGAAAATTTCATATGCTCAACCTAAAGATTTCCTTTTAGTTATTCTGTTCACAATTCTAGAGGTCACTTGACAGCTGACTTTGAGACTAAGTCTTACTGTTCAACTACATCCTTCCTCAGTGATCAGAGGTGGTGAGCATCTCAGTGACTTCAAACACCTCAGTGAGGACAAACTCAGATGTTCTTCACGTGAAAGATGTGCCACAGCAATATACAAGAAGAATAAAAGAGCATTTTATACCAACTGTGATCTCAGTATTTACATCTCTGGGATCTGAATCTGTCTCTTCTCAATTCCCTGATGAAATGAACTATATTGTATGCTTCTGAATGATGCTCTTATTGATATGTTAATTGAACAAACATGAACAAGCTTTTAAAGTCAATCAAAAAGGAATATCAAAACTACTTCATACAAGATTTTAAGAATTATGTCAATCTGTTGACATGTGAGATGTGAATATTTTACTGTCACAACTGTTTTTGAAGTCTCATTAAATGTTAAAATTTAGGGAAGTTCTGGGCAATTCCCTCCAAATACTTTTTAAATATATAGTTATTATGTTCTCCAACATCTTTGGTAAGATTTATTTCATGAAATTTTTTATGTCTGAAAATTAGATATCTCAGTCTGAGTCAGGCTTTCACGGTAGAATGGAAAGTAGTAGATGCTTCAAAGGAAATTGCACTTAATTTTCTTAGCTATTTTAGATGTCTACATGTGGTCAGATGAATCCCACACAGCATGCCTAAACAAAATTTAGTCAAGTTGAGTGAAGAATGGTGAAATTCAAGCTATATAGGATCAATGTCTGTTTCCTTTAACAGCTCATTTCAAATTATATTGCATCAATATTTATGTATTTTAAAATAGTTGGGACAGAATTAATTTAATTTAACTTTCCAGAGGAAGTTAATCACATCCTAAGATGGGTATATATCATAACAGGATTAATAAGCATCGAGAATTTATGAATTAGTCATAAAAACTTTATAGACACCTAGCTTAGATTAGGTGCCTAACTTAGTTAGCTAAATTTAGGAAGAAAATTTATTTCCCATGGTCATTAATCATTATCCATCTGTAAAAGAAAACATCATCAAAATACTTTTTTAACTGCTCCCTCCCCTCTTCCTTACAACTGCTAGGAATTTGGGGAATTTTTTTAAAAAACTAACATTTAATCATGTTTATAAAATATTTGTTAAGTGTAAAACAGTAAATCTGTGTCATTAGGAAAAATGGACAAAATAAGGATCCTATCATATTTGTCAAATTTGAAATTTGTCAATTTTGTCAATTTGTAAAAAAATATCTGAAAATGTTTCAGCTGTCTGTACAGCTAAAGGTTTCATTCACCTTTAATTGATACATATTTTGTGCTGATTCACAACTGAAAAGAACTAATTTAGAATTTAAAAACTTTCTGTTTTTCTTATGGTCTTTCATAATAGCCATTCTTTAGTGGCTTTTCTTCAATCCTTATTACTGTTTGTAGCAAAAGATGGGAATAAAAAAATGTCCATAAAATCTTATTGTTGTTATCATTACTGTTAAATGTTAGGACATGTTGTCACATTTCATATGAAATGTTCAGTTTAATGTATTGTGATCGACAAGTATTAACTGTAACATTGCTGTAGTCCCTGAAAAGAAATTAGAATGTGATTCAAATAGAGATATTTTGCTATGCTATTTTTTCTATGATTTTACTCATGTTTGCAAAAGTTATCATCATATTTTTAAATTAATATATTTTACATATTTTAATCATCATACATTATTTATTATTTATTAGATTGAGCCACCATCCCTGGTATTTGAAATATGTGTAAATGTGGCAGATAGGGACATGGTTTAGCGGTGGGCTTGGC
>NW_009622456.1:26003-38779 GCF_000690535.1 Cariama cristata | reverse complement strand
GGAGGTTCAGGCTGGACATTAGAAAGCACCTGGGCTGAAACTGCCAGCAGCAAGGGGAGAACCACAAAATACAAGGTGAGAAGGCATAAACACAGCTCCTATGTGCCATGAATTAGTTCTGTTCAAGTCACTTTGCTTATTTCTACCTCTTTACACTCTCAGTATTTTACTTAATCCATTGACAATTAAGCACCAGCTGAGCATTTCAACCATAGCTTCAGCTGAATCTTGGAAGTTGTTGTCTTGAGTAACCTTGAAAGTGGGAACCAAGGGCCACATAACACACCTGATGTGCAGTCCTAGTGAACCATCTTGGAAAACTGCACAATTTTATGAGTCAACATGCTATTCCTTCATCCACATGGACTGTCAAATCACTTCAAAGATGGTTGGTAGATCAAACATGTGGTAGAAGGTTCAGCAAAGTGAAGGTTATCTTTGGTAAACTGCACTACTAAAATGCTTCAATTAATACATTAGTTGCTTTGTTTAGATATTCTAGAGGAGCTTATCTTACATTAACTCAATAAAAAATACAAAGATAAATTACCATAAAGATAGTACAAATATTTAAGAAGTTACAACATAGTTTTGTGGCATTAGGTTATGTATATTATATTAACAATTAGGAGCAATGTTTAAGAGTATTGTTTTCATCTAAAGAGACCAGACTAACACATAAAAAAGAGAATCCACTATTTCAACTGTACTGTACAGTTGATTAAAATCACTTATATGTGATGTAACTGTACCTCTTTTACACAGACAAAATGTCAGTTGTTGATAAGTATCTATTAAGTTTTAAATTTTGCAGAGGATGTGATTTCTTGAGGTTTGTGAACACATCTTCCCCATCTCAAGCTAATACCCTAGTACAATTCAGTGTGAGTTCACGGTATCCCTTTCTGCACATTACCCTGGGTCCTGAAATAAATTTTGTGTCTGGATAAATGATGCATTACTGGAAGGGTAACGTGTTATGAACTATGAGTTTAACTTGCCAGATTAAAGAAGAGTTTCTTGTAAGAATCAAGGAGAAGTAAGTAAAATAGTTGGTTGCCCTTTTACTAAATAGATTGAGCTGCCTTTTTTAAGGCAATAGCTTCCCTTTTTTCCAAATACCAAGCTGATTACATGATTTTGCAACATTGAACAGAACTGAAAATCAAAGTTTCTCTTGGGAAAACTTACATAAAAGATTTCAGCATCTTGAACCAGGGAGAAATGTTTCATTTGGAAGCAGTTTGATGATGAACTGTGGCCAAACTCTGTGGCTTTCAGAAAATTGTGTTTCATTTGTATGACCCGTCTGCTCCCACATGACAACTCTATGACAGTGTTGCATTACCTGTTATGTGCTGTAATCTGACTGATCCCTCATGGTGTATCATGAGGGGATTGTATTTATTATGCATCCCACCAGAATGTCCTGGCAGATTGGAGGAGGCATGTGGCAGCTGAACTACAATTTCCAGAAAGCATCACAGCAATGCAGAAATCTTTTAACATTGGATGGAGTAAAAAGGTAATGTTTTTTATTAGGGTTGTAGGAAAAATTCCTTTTGATTAAAAGTGTTTTGATATTTCTGAATTGAAAGAGCTGGATCAGCCTTCACCCCACCCTTCCAGACAAAAATTTTCACTTTCAGGACAAAAAGTTTGCGGAAAGCAAACTCTTTACATGTTTTAATTAATGTCATCTCCTTTATTAAAAAGGGTTCAAAGGCTGAAAAATCCTAGTTCTAAAGTAGAATTCACCTCCTAAGACTCAATCTACGTTTGTTTTAAAATTGTTTAAGTTGAAAGGGTTGAATACACCAGAAGGAATTACCCTAGTCTAAAATGGGTCAATATAGCTTACCCCTCAGTGTGGACTAATGGTTTGGCCCTATCAATCCTGGCCAGTTCAGCCACTTTGAAGCTATTTTATTCTGAAGTAGTCCTAAATTACAGTGTATTTGAACAGTTTCAGCAATATAGGTTTTGGCCTAGTATGGATATTAGTTAATAGTTCTGTGGTGAGGTAAAAACCCAAAGCTATGCTCAATACATACCAGCGGAAAGCTGACATTAAAAATACATGATCTATCTCTGTACTGTCAAAAAATTATTTGAAAAACCCATTACTTTTCACATCCTCATGAAGAAGTGAGAGTCACTGGAACAGTTTCCAACCACCAGAAATCGCCCACTAGCCGCACACGAAGATTTTGTTGCAATGCATCGAGGTGGTTTTTTAAATCTGCCAGCAAGGGAGAGTCTTCTTTTTCTACCACAGCATCTCCAGATGTCTGCCAGGGTGCAGCAGCAGGTCTAGATCAGGGGCTGGACCAAGGGATACTGGTCCACAGCCATGCAGCAGGGCCAGAGGAGGTTCAGGCTGGATATTAGGAAGAACTTCTTCACTGTAAGAGTTGTCAGGCAGTGGAACGGGCTCCCCAGGGAAGTCGTGGAGTCACCATCCCCGGAGGTGTTCAAAAAACATTTTGATGTGGTGCTTCAAGACGTGGTTTAGTGGGTTTAGCGGGCATGGTGGCATCGGGTATATGGTTGGACTTGATGATCTTTGAGGTCTCTTCCAACCATAACGATTCTATGATTCTATGATTCCCGGTGACATGCAGCTCCTCGGGGACAGAGGGGCAGCCCTTCCCCCAGCCTCCCCACAATAGCTTTCCTCAGCCAAAGAGCCTCAGCCTGGGAGATGGGACATGCTTAAGCCCTGATACTGACCTCCACTTCTCAGATATACCTTCACTGGTCATCAGAGGCCTTATCTGAGCCAGGATTTTTGGCGGTATGGCTACACTGTGCATAGCTGCACTATCACAGCTCAAATTAAGGATGATGTGTGTTACTGTGAGCTGCAAAGCTGGGAAGAGAATAACTTGAATTCTGGGTATTTTATTTCATGTCTGAATATAGTAAGCAGCCATGTAAATTCCTGCAGGGAGTTTATGGCAGACTGGCTCGATACATCTATGGTCAATACAGCTGGTTTTCCGTTTGTTAAGACTGACCTGATGCTGTTTGTTGGCTAGAAACTTAACCAGAATGATTACGCACAGTGCCAGCCTGCCAGAAGCAGATCCTGAAGTTGCTATGGTAAAAAAGCAGACTATCCCTTCTTGGAAGCAGCTCAGAACAGCAGAGCAATACGCTGGAAATTTGTGTCTATCAATCATGTGCGCAGAGGGTGGGGGGGGATTTCCTGCTGTAGCAATCACTGAGCCCTAAATGTGTTATAAGTAAGAGTGCTGGGACTGGTTTGTTCCTTCTATCTGACAACTCTTTTCTAAGACTTTTCTACAGCAGGGTCTCAGCTGTCTGCCTCTAGAGCCAGCAGAAAATTTCCAGTTGAATTTAGCATAAGCTGAATCAGAGCAAAGGGAACATTGCAGCAGTGTCAGGAGCCGCATGATCATGATCTATACATGGTGCACCAGACCATCACTCTGTTTTTCTCAAAGTCGGAATGAGAGATGCCAGAAGTAATTATCTTGCATCGCGTTAATCACCTATCTAGAGGGCATTGGTACTTCACAGGTAATCCTTCTTGTCTGTGTCTGTCTGGACACAGTCGAGTAGAACTGCTGCCTATTCTCTAAACCCTTAGGCTCTCTCAGATTTAGAAGTGAGCAGCCACACAGTTCTGCACCAAAATTACAGATTGAGGCAGGACCATCGGTTAATTGTTTGCAAACTTTATCAGTTGCTTTTTCCGTTCCTTTCCATATACAAAGACTTCTTACACTAAATTAGGTCCTCCAAACAAGTAAATGGGGAAATGTGAGGTCTGTTTAGCTTCCAAGGTTCCTTTAAGATTTTTAAAACAAGTAAAACTCCTTTTTGAAAAGAAACAAGGCAGCAGAAGCTTATCATTTTCTTGTAAAGTGTCATTACTTTTACTCATATAAAAGCAGAAAGAATGTAGAGCTAGGTTCCTCTCTATTTATTGAAGTAAGCAGGCCTAGCTTTACCAAAAAGGAGATCAACAAGGGTTTTAATCCTTCGTCCCAACAGTGTTAGTTCTTGTAGTGCAATTCTATAATGCAATGAAATGTCTTCTGTGGGAGCACGAGCAGCTTATGCAGGACTCCCTTCCTCCTTACTGCACACATGTGTCTTCTTTCCAAAAAGCTGGGAAAGCCTGCAGTATTGCAGAGCATCAGAGTATGTGTGTGTGTGTCTCTGAACGTGTGTGTGAATGCCTGTCCCGCCATGCAGCCCTTCCTGCGGAGCACAACGCACGGCGTAGGGGTGGCCCAGTGATTTCCGTTCATGTTGACGCTACCTCTAACTTTGTGACAAGGAACGGAAAGATTAATAGATTACTCTGATATTTCCATTTAAACGACAGCGTAGTACCAATAGGATCTACCCAAAGACTCCTTCCCCATTGCAAAGTGTTTGTTTGGAACAAGACACGTATAAAGGACTGATGGAGAACACACAGTGTGTTGTGTCGAGATAAAACATTACAAACAAAATGTTCCTAAAATGACTGTTTGTCAAGCTATCATTTTTTAACATAAGGTATTGTGACAGAAGCTGGCCTGAGGCAAAGGCCTGAGGGAAAGCCAAGGCCATTTAAAGCAGTGCTGTGGGTGTTTCATGCTCAGTGATGGGGAGGGAGGATAGCAGAGAGGCACCTCCGTGACAAGCAGCCACACAAATCTGTGTGCAAACTCCTCTACTGGATAGAGCTGGTTGGAGTTTTATGCCTGGAGCCCTTTTTAGTGCAAAGACAGTAGATGTAGTTAAAGCATTTTGGTAATTCCAAAATTAAGTCTTTCAATTTTACTTCAGTTTTAGTTTTATTTAGTGGCACTGAAATTTTAAAAAAGGGATTGAATGAAACATCTCATTCCAATAAAACAAAACACATGTATTTTTTTCACATGCCCAGCTTCATGACAATCTTTTAAAAACCTTTGCAGTTGACAGGGAGTATTTTGCATGGTTTTGGTACTGCACATCAGTCACAAGCCATAGAGCAAACTGAGTGAGAGACATGCAACAGACATGCTTGCACTGAACAAGCAGAAAAGCCAATTCTCCAGGCCTTGAGTGAGAAAACTACACATTTTGAGTGCAAGGTGTGTCAGTGTGGCATAATAAAGTACCATGAAAAGACACCTGGGGCAGTTGTGAAGGAAGCACAAATTCTGCCTGGGGTAAGTGGAGCAGGGAAGGATAACAGGAGGTGGCCCTGAGCTGTTATGACTATACAGCTCCTGATCCCGAAACCAGTCCGTTCAGAGCTAGCTTGGACCTGTGATGTACAGAAACACATGGCAGACCCATGGTGACATGAGAGGAGGACTCATGGTGACTTAGGGGAGGCCAACAAAGACACTCAAAGGGAGATATGATGTGATGAGAATGGCAGGCAAGGAAGAGAGCCACAGCATCACCAAGTGTCTGTGCCTTGGGGGCTCTGCCTGGTTGGGACATAAGGAGGCATCAGGGGGCACAGCAGGAGCTGAGGAAGGCCTCAACAACCACTTTGCCTGAGGAGACAAAAAGAGAAAGAAGATGCCTCTTCCAGTGTGAAGGAAGCTGCAGGAGCTGAGGTATAGCCCTAGGGGCTACAAGTCAAGCTAAAAGTAAGGCTACAAGCAAAGTAGAAGATGATGTCAAGACATCATTCAAGTCATGAACCTCGGTGGTAAAGAAATGGTGGTGGCATCAGTAGTGGCAAAGGAAGAGGTGAGAGAAAAAGTGATAGCATGAGATCTCTGTGTAGATGATATGACCCGTCGGTGTCTTCAGTCCAGTGACAAGGAAACTGCATCATCCTAACAGTCAAAAGACAGAGGAAACATAAGCTGTTCACAGTAATCCGGGCAGGAACGTGCACGCAGTCTTCTCCTAATAGCTGTTCATCAGTTAATCCTGCAATTTACTACAAGGCTCACAAAACTGTGAAAAGGTGCTAGTTATCTGTATGGAAAAAAAATCTTGAAATCTTTGTGAGAAACTCCTCACTTTAAAAATATGTGCATTTCCATGCCATTCTTTTCTCTAAAACAATAGTGACAATTTCAAGAGATTTAACTTCCTGTGAAAAGAAAGATAAAATAGTCTCAGTATTTACATCCCATAACTAAGGCTGTAACAAAATACACATGGCCTTGCTAGGACTGACGGATGTCTAGGTGTTCTGGGCAGGGCCAGAAATCCACATGCAAGTGGGTGATGCTCAGACACGCGTATTGCCCCAGTAACAAGTTACACAGAATTATTATGAAGTGCTGGAGACTTGCCATGATGAATATGTAAAAACTGAAAAGGTGCATTTTCTCTAAGTTTGTATTTGCATATTTTCAGACTTAGGTATATGTGTATGCCAGTGAGTATGTGTATGGGTTTGAGATCATCGTCTGCAGTAGAAGACTGAAGGGTTGTTGGATTGGAAAATACACATTTCTTTGTCCTCTTTCCAGCTTTTCACATCTTTCTCCCTCTAATAGTCTCCTTCCATCAAAACTCTGACAGAAAATTTTCCAAATATTTCAGTGCAAAATATCTTAACAGCAGTATTTTGCACAGCAGTAGCCAAAATGCACATTTACCAATGAAATTTTACACCTTTAAATCCTTGGCCAGTCATCTAACCATGAAGGAGTTAACTCCAGACCTGTTTCTGTTTCTTAATTCCATTTCAGAGAAAATGTTAATCCTTTAATTATATAGCATGTTGAACTGACAGAATGACTTTCCTATTGTTGAAAAGCTCCTTGTTATACTGAAGGCTTTTGACAAAACGTGGCCACAGGGAAAAATGATAGATTTGCTATGGAGATGTTTTTTTATATAAAAATTCAAAGGAACATGCAATCCTCTTTAAGGGGACTATTATGTAGCCACAGTGGTTTCCCACTATGCAAAGCTAACTTCCTCTCCTCCTGGAACTGTAAAGCCCCATGGTAAGCAAGCTCTGCTCTCAGAGCTACAGCAGGGAATTTTCAATTATGCACAAGGAATCTAGGTTTTTCCCTCTCATGCACCTCTTAGAAAATGACGTCCTCCCTCCTGACAGTAAGGTTACAGGGAGCTTCCAACAGAGGAACACGTCACTGTGAGGATGGAAGGCAGAGAACAGCATTGCATACAACTTGGTGAAATTCTGATTTTGTAACAGCAGGTCTAAGACAATGATGGCAAGCAGTAAAAATCAGATCACATGCAGCACTAAGCAATGGTGAAAATTTCATATTACCACTCCAGGGTTTCAGGAATAGTTAGCTGAAGTCTTTGGGCACTTTTTTTGGTCATTACAAAGGACTACAAATGAGAAAAATTGATGGCATGAAATACTGTCTCCAGCAGAAACTGAAGTTACCTGTCCATCATTTCTTAATCCTGTATGCAGGGTAATCAGATCAGAGCTCTCCTATCCCAGGATCTTACTGAGTCTTGTTTGGTAATGTTGCCCAACCATTCGAGCTTTATTATCCTCTTAAAGCTAAGAGCCCAGATCTGGGTGGAGCATCACAAAAATTTAAAGCACAAGAAATATTTATTTGCAACTACTCAGTTTTGTGGAAAACAGTGATGACTTTCCTACTGTGCATGAACAGATATTCAGTTTCCAGTCTACTAGCTCTCATCATATGTTCTAACTGGGGGAAAATTTATTAAAAATTAGCACTGGGTTAAGCTCCTACTGTCTAATCTTATTACATAGGGTTGACTGTGTTTCACACTAATAAGCTAAGAGGTTAGGACATTAATCTACTGTAAACAAAATGCTCCTATGAAATGTGATAGAAGAGATGGTAAAGAACTTGCTGTACTGCACTGCAGCTGACTTGTATCGCATGCTGTGCTTGTTAATGCAGACTGAGTTACAGACCGTGTTATCTGTGCTGTAAAATTGCTATTCATACTCTTGGAGTTTTCTTTCAAAATTTAGGGACTTATCCCCGAGAATATCAACAATATGATTAAAAAATAACACAACTTGCAACTTCTCTGTGTTAATTGCCAGTTCATGACCTATCAGAGGGACACATCTTGACCAGTGACAGAGATGGAGAGGGAATAATGATACCAGGACAGAGCGAGCTGTGTGTGGTTTGGGGCTTGGTTTCGGGCAGCACGAATGTCTGATCACTCCCGAGTTATGTATCAGACCTGGTATTGCATTAGTCCTGAATTCATTAGCTACACACAGACATGCATTTCGCAAACACAAGCATTATTTTCCCCACTGACTGAAAACCAGCACCTTTTATTTCAGGCATTTTGGAATGAATAGGTGACTGGCTCATGGGTAAAAAGCAGAGGTGAACTGAGAAGGACTATTAGCATTCAGTTCTTTGCAGACTTGAGAACAACTTAAAAATTAGGATTAGCTCATCTAGATGTTGCTTGGGACAGTGGTGCTGGGAGGCCAAAATAATGCTGGCAAAGCAATTTGAGCTCTTTGGATTGGCAATCACACTGCAGGTGCATAATACTACTATTGATCCCATATGAATCAATTTTAATAACTACAAATCTCTATAGTATCACTTTGAAGAATAACCATAGGATTTAAATGACAGGTGCAATGAAAATAACATTTTCTAACCAAATAGAACAAGTAGTATTTATTGTTCTTAAGTTTCTGGTGATGATTTACTCATCAGGAAGATTTTGTTTTACCAATATGTAGTTCACCTAGGCAACCTGTGCCACAATTAAAAAACGCAGTTCCTTCATCCTTGTAAATGATGCAGCTAGAGGTATATTGTACATGATTCAGATTGAATGAGCTTACAGAAAAACTAGGAATTAGAATAGTGCTTCTTGTTCTTAAAGATAATTCCCCATGTGGATGTTAACTGCAGTCCCAAGAAAAGGGGCAAAAATGAAACTCCAGGTGTCACAGCAGTACATTGGTCCACACCAAACATCCAGAGCCAGAGCCACAGCCCTTCTGAGGTCCTCTTCATCGTGCTCCAGGGAGAAAAGAGAACTTAAAGCTGACACCCAAAGGGACATTTTCTGCACAAAAAATGAAACAGATAAAGCAGAGTTCCTCAGCAACACACAGCTTTCCATCATCTGTTTGCCATTTCTTGCAAGGGCAGGGAGTTGTTGAGGGAGAAGCTGGAGCTCAGGTTGAGACCACGTGCAGAGCGCCCAGGGAAGAGAGCTGACCTGGGGAGAAGACTCTGCCAGTGGATGCAGAAGAGAGAGGGCAGAAAAGGGCCCTACGTGAGCGACGGGTTTGTGCCAGCCCCTGCCCAGGCAAGGGTTAGTGGGTGTATAAAGGCAGCCTTGTCTTCCCCTCTGGTCGCAGCGGCCGGACCAGACCACATCAGTACACACTCAGTACAGTCACTTATGCACTTTGACACTCTCCAGACTAATGCTTGGGCCCGTCTGAAGGGCATATTCTGGTGCTTATCAGTAACATGAATTGGGATAAAGAGAGACAAAGAGTTCACAGCCAGGGGGAAAAAATCCAATTTTTTGACTTGTGCCTTAAAATCAAATCCACTAAAGCTCATACCAGCATTTTGTTAGCAAGCCAGCGGAGCAGGCACCCGGATTCCAACTGTTTTATGTGGTGCTCGTTATATCTGCCTGCCACAGCCTGACTTTATTGCTTTGAAAACATGTAAACCTCTTCTTGCTACATAGGTAAGCAAACCCTGGATGGCATTACTCAGAGTGAAGGGAAGGGAATGGCTTAGTGGCTAACCTTAACACGAAACTGAAAGCCTGCGGTACAGAGCAAACAAGCTCCGTGGTCTGGGCCCGTCAGTCAGATTGCCGGTGGACAAGCAACTCTTAAAATGTAATCCCCATCTCAGAATAACCCTTACTTATGCTCTTACGAGTTCATAAACTCCTGCGGCTGGGGAGCTGTGGCGAGAAGCGCAGCCGGCAGCATTTGCGGTGGCGGCACCCCGGTGGCGGGGTGTGTGCTCCCTGCCACCTAGAGGAATCCCAGCTGGTTCCCGATGGCCAGAAAATCCCTGGCGCTGGGATTTCTGCTCCGAATTCAGCCGCGCCATTGCTTCTCTGCAAAGGGCACCTCGACAGCGGTACAAAGAGCAGCCACTTCTGCCTCCGCAGACCCCAGCCTCCCTGCAGACGGGACGCAAACCGCTGAGCAGAAGCTTTCCAGCAACCAAAGGATTTCTAACCTCAACAGTGGCGCCCGGAAATAGACCCTAATCCCAGGCAATTAAGTTTACAAGTAATATGCAGCCCATGGGGGGATATTTAAGTGTGGCCAGCAAGGTTTGTGTGGAGATTCATTCATGCTCCTCACAGCCCAAGCCCCCAAGAGGTCCACAATGCAAAACAAGCTATATAACTTCTAAATCTGGACACCAGGTTGCAACACACCTGCTCTTTTCCTGTGTGCCACCAGACAAAACTCGCTGTTCACAAGAAGGAAGAAAAACAGGGATGGTTTCACAAGGCACCTAGACAGGTTTCTGGAGAGGAACGCAAGCTCATGGATCATGTTTGGCAGTAGTGATACACAAAGCTGGATAGAGGAGCTAGGGGTTAGATCTCCCATTAGTTATTAGGGCCATTAGCTCTAGGGCCTCCACAATGTTTCTCTGACATGCACTCAGATCTACATGCAAATCCACCATGGTGGAAGACATGTCAGGACCTCCTCCCTCCAAGCTAGGAGGTGGTGACAAGAAGGATTTAAATCCATCCATCATTACTTACAGAATGCAGAGCCTCTGCGGAAAGGGTGTGCTCATCTGCAATTATAATGGCCCGTTGTAATTTATTGCTGTATGTAATTAAAATGCCAGCTGAGTCCTGGCACGTCAAGTGCATGGGTGTTTCCAGTGAGATAACCAGGTGGCTGCTGACACTGATGCTGGAAGTCAGAGTGGGAAGTGGGTGGTATTTGGCCATGTGGGCTGTGACAGGACACAACCAGAGGCCTGAAACAGAGTGAGGGGACTCAGAAAGTCAGAGAGGGTGTGGAGCTAGAGCTATGCAGGCATGGAAACTGGGCATAAGGATTTTGGGAAGCCAGTGGGCTAGCTGGGGTGCAGGCTGGCACCAAGACAGGCTGACTGGGGCAGGGGTGAGATGTGTATAAGCAGAGGGGAGCAGAAGAAGGCTAAGGAAAACAGAGCAGAAAACTAACTTGTGGACAGGGTTAGGGAAAGCCCCTCTCAGGGAGCCTCCCTTCCCACAGCAGCAGGTCCCACTGGCCCTTCCAGCCTCCAGCAGATTGGGGAGCTGCAGCTGCTGAACCTTCTCTGCTGGCAAACCTGCTGGGGAGAGGGGAGGGGGAATAAGGACGGCGTCAAGCCAAAGGGAGATGTGCAGCTGCAGAGGGTCTGCGCGCTTGCTTCGGAGCCCAGAAAATAACCCCGCGTCTTCATGTCCTACCGTTCCTCTTCTCTCAGCTGGATTTCATCTTCCTCCAGCGTGGGCTCCACATGGGGGAGGACAACCTGACACTGCTATCAATTACTTCATTAGCAAATTTGGCAGTGGTTTTCAAGCACTTAGGGGCGTAGGCCTTTTAACTGGAAGGAGCTTTTTAGCTTCATAACAGAGCTCCGTGGTCTGCTGTTACAGTCTCCACAAATGGCCCCAAAGGTAAACACCTGATTTCTTAACAAAGTATATGCTATTTGGAGGAGTTTTTGAGGCAGAAGGTAAAGGTAGTTTTGATCTAGTCTTAAGTAACATGCAGGAGCTAATTAACCTAAGGCGAGGACTCATGCCACTGACTAGCAGCTATTATAGTTAGGTTTGACACCCGGGAAAGGAGTCAGAAAGGAGTAATATTTTATAAAAGAGAGACTTCAGTAAAAGTTGAGGTTAGTTACAAAGGACTAATAGCTTAAAAGGAGTAAAACCTCAAAAAGTAGTTTAAATATGAAAGATGTCTACTGAGACTCAGAAAATGTATGCACCACCAAGTAAGAAAGGAAACCAGATAGGCAAGAGGCTTATCAATATAACTAGAGAGCAGCAGCGTTCTTTGAGGAAAAGAGAAAGTCTTCAGAATTTAGAAATTTGACATAGATTAAATCAATAAACAAGAACATAAATTAGAGTAGGATCTGGAAGAGAAAAGGATAAAGCTGAATTTTGCATGACAAAGAGCATAAAGCTTAAAAACAAACACTACTGGATCACTTAGATGTACCTGAATCAGCAAACCCGTGAAAGAAACAGGAGAGGTCTTATGACTTGACAGGCTATAAAGGATAGTTAAGGGAGATGAAGATATCAATGACAAGATGTACAATTTCTTTGCATTAATGTTCACTGCTAAATATACTTGCACAGCTCTTTACTAGTAATAACAATGAAATAGCTGCAAAGATGGAGATGTCAGAAGAAAGTATGTGGAAATAAATTTATCATCTGAACACTTCTAGATGACATACATCTGAGGTTTATGACAGAGGTCAGGAATAAAGTAGTCAAACAGGTAACAAAAACAGCAGTTACTGCCCAATAGGTTGGAGATTAGATAATGTATCTGTATTTAGGCCATAAATAGTAAAGTACCTTAATCCTAGTCATAAATATTTGCATTATATCACTGCTAGCACAGTTGGAGATGGTTTGCTTCTTTCTCTGTGCATTCAGAAGCCTGAGTCTGGATTTCTTCTCAATTCAAGCATGATTTTGATTTATGAGCATGACAAGATGACTTTACGGAGTCAGGCCTTCCCAGAGGGGAGAAGGGTCCTCCTCAGGCTAAATGTTCCTAGAGCCCATCACCCTCTTTGGGACATTGATGGAGGCTCAACTTTTGAGTCTCCTCTTCGTCC
>NW_009622456.1:10006-25972 GCF_000690535.1 Cariama cristata | reverse complement strand
AAAACAAAGGGCATTCTACCTTAAAATTGTCAGAGAGCGAAAACTTGTAAAAGCGTGTCTTCTACAGCTTTGGATTCCATTATTTTTGTATTAAGCTCTTCTCCCCTCTCACCACTCTCAGTTTTACTCCAAGTCCTAGGGGTTTTATTTATTATTTACTTAGTGGTTTATTTTCAATTTTTTTGATCACTTCATCTCCATTTTCCTCTTCCTGCCTTTCTCTCCCCTGCCAGCCTGGGCAAAACACAATATGACCTAAAATGTAGGGAGGTCTATGTTTATTTTCATATGCCAGGGATTATAAATTTAAAACCCTGGATATCAGCACAATCATGTATATCCTGAAATCTGTATGCTATAGAACAGTTCTAAGATGAATAAAACTCTCAGGCGTATAATTCTATCATAACAGATTCAGTTTTCTTTCTGTCTATACAGGAATATTGCTCTAATTTTTTTTTTTTCTTTCACATGTTTTATTTGAGGTTTTAAATCCAAACTGATTTATTTTTCATTGTGAAAGAAAAAGATGAAGGTTTCTCTTTCCATAGGGCTAGGGAAGTGTTTAAAGGAAGTAGATTTCAAACCTAAAACACAGCAGCCTGGTCCACTGCAAATGAATTCTACAGTCAACTGACAGCATTTTTTCTTTCTTCTTTTGCAAACCTATAGTCTACCTAGTATTGAAAGGTGACAATCTCAGATGACAAATTCCTCGCGTGGTGAGTGAGTCTCAATCAAATCCCCTAGCTCATCTTTTGATGGTATTAAATTGAAGTTCAGTTGGAGCAGGAAGTGTTTCCATAACTGAGACATGTCTTTTTTTCCACTTTGCAAAGTCTCGTATAGTAATGAATGGATAATTGATAAAAAGTCCCACTCTCATGATCCTTCCTGGGGCTCATGAAGTGCTCCAGTGTGAACATCACTCAGGCAGCCATCCGCAGCATCACACTCACCTTTCCTTGCCCTCTACTGCATGACCCTCCCTTGGACAATGTTCCAAGCCAGGTTCTCAGATGTGTGATCCCAAAGTCTCACCTCAGTTCCTTGCTTCCTTTCTTCTTAGCTAAACTATTATGTGTCAATCCAGCCTTGCAATCTCCTCGCTCTCTCCATCTCTTGAGTTGTCTGTGAAGCCACATGCATAGCCTAATACTGCTGTCAGTAGGGCTTGTTCAAAACAAATCCCCATGGACCAGCATTCCTAAGTGGTTCAGAACCAATTTTCATTTATGCTACAGCTGAGTGCAAGCCAGAAGCAGCATGCTTTTGTGCAAACAGTAACGCAGTTGTATAGATAGGAGCTGTGCTAATGTGCTTATCTGCATGGGCCTCCAGCATCTTGGGCAGCAGCCAGCAATGACAGCGGCAGTGGCGATCGGATGTCAGCAGTGGGGCAGCAGTGGAAGTCGGTTGAAGTGATTCCCCCTCTGCCCTTACTTCGAGGGCAACCAGCTAGTGGAGCCTTGGGGACAATTTAATCCTTCCAGTGCATACCAGGGTTTGCTCTCTTTTTCCCCACAGCCGTGTTTCTGAGGAGCGATCCTTCCCTGGTAGCCTGCATTGAAACCCATGACTTGGTTCCATGGGCTTCAGAGGGATTTGTCATCACACCCACATAAAATCCCAAAATGTCAGAGGAACAAAAGGACGCAAACAGCAAGAGCGTTCTCATGCCTCTGTTCCAAGCATGCAGTTCCCATTCACAGCTCTGGATCTGAAAGCTCCCTGGCAAACGTCCTTTTCACATTTTACACCCACTGATTATGGGTGTGGGCGTGTGTATGTGTGTTACTGCTAATACCCAGCGAGAGCCCATTTTTGTTGGATGAGAGAAGCCTGCTGACCTGATATTTTGGAAGCCATCCTGTGATGTTAGCCAAACGCTAACATTATTTTTCTTCACCCACATACAGCTGGGAGCCAGAAAATGAGGCAGCTGCCTGCTGCTGCTGTAACTTCTCCAGGCTGGCACCGCGGCGCTCGCAGCCTGCTATCAGCTCCCACCGGCTCGCAGGTACAAACACGCACGCATAATTCACATTTATGTCTCAAGAACAAATTGAGCCCAGCAGTTCTGAGGCTTTCAGCAAAATTCCCTTGCAGCCTTTGGTTTATTTGCTGACTTAGAAATACACTCGAAGAAAGAGCATCAACTTAGCATGAACTCTGTACGAAACACCAAGGCTCTTGTGTGTATCTATTTCAGGGTAAAAGCTTTTCATCAAAATTGAAATATCACCGAATGACTCCAGTGGGATGACCTTTCTCCTTATCAACTAAATTTGTAATGTATTTTTCTTTTCTACTTTTAGTTTAGCCAAGTATGTTTTGGGTTGTCAAGGTTACATGGGATTTAGTGTCCTTGACACAGTAATGTTTCCAAAGTGAGTGATTTACTGGGAGCATCTAGAGATTCCAGCTATTGTTTTCCCTTCTTACCTAGCAAAATGTTTAAACAACAAACAAACAAAGCCATTTTCCCCACAACTGCTGATGCATGTGGCTCACCTGGTGTTTGTATTTCTGATACGATTCTATTGTTACATCACTTCTGGGCAGGACATTTTCAGAAATTAGACAACAGGAAGCAATTTAGTGAGGTTTTTCCCAAGAGCTCAAAGATTGGAACACAGCTTTTTTATGGCTTTAAAAAGAGAATTTCTACATATCAATCATGCTGACATTTCTTTCTAGCAAACAGTTTTAATAGTCCATAAGGTTCCAATTTGTTGTTAATTTTTTTTAAAAATCCTTCTTTAGAAAACAAACTTAGCTAATTTGGAAATAGTTGTGGGTAGTACTAAACAACATTTCCAAGAGAACATCTTACCTAAGACAATCGACTGAAAATGTGAACAGAAGAAGAAATTATTTCAATCTTCAGCTCCTTAGGAGCGCATTTTGGAAAGCAGAAAAGCATAAGCCCCAAGTGCTGTCACTAATAAATGGGGTATGAAATAGCTGGACAGCATATTTGGGGACAAATTTTTCTGCACACTGTTGCAGCCATGGGCCAAACTCTGAGCAGACAAAGTCAACCAGAGCCTCCACTCATATAAGTCAGCCTGGTTCCAGTCAAATCACTGGAGCTGTCCCATGACACCCCAGAAAACATCAGGTACTTCAGAAACAAGTATTTCAAATGTGAGATTATTGTGAGATCTGAGTTCTGAAGGACAGGGAGGAACATTTTGGGGGGAAAAGTGAGGTTGTTGTAGAATAGAATAGAAATATTTTCCAAATTCTCAGTTTTAAGAGTCTTCCACGTCTCGTGTCTGTTCCACACAACTGCAGTGGAGGCAGCTGTGTTGGTGCTCCTTCCTTAGAAACCTTCTGGGGACACTTTGCTGCCTCTGCATGATGGATTATGAGAAAGGGGCTCGCTGTTCCCTGCAGCACTGTCCTGTAGTTACAGCAACATCACTCCACTGATGTAGCTTCAAAGAGCTACATCAGGTTTACACAGGCCTAGGGTGGCAGGGAGGGAAAGATTCAAAGAATGGTTTGTTTTATTTAAATTAAGCCATTTCTGTACCAAGGGACTACTCCAGGGCAAAGTATCTGTAAACATTATTGAGTCTGTCCTCACAAAGAAGCACAGAACACATGCAGGTTGGGAGTGGGAGGGAAACGAAGCAGATCCTCGGACGCATGCACGCAGACCTGAACCTGAAGACTGTGTTTCCTTCCTGCATGTTGCAGCCAGGAGCTGAAGGAGCACAGTGGCCTGCCAGGTTTGTTCCCAGGGATTTAAAAATCAAGGTGAAACCTAGCAACCATGTTTCTTGGTCAAAGTGCCAAATGCTTTTTCATTGTTTTCCTTTAGCAAAATCAGCTTTCAAGCCATTTTTACATCTCCATTTAGATATTGATCTACCATATTCTCAAGCCCTTGGAAAATCTTCCATTGGTTTGGCTAACGGTTGGATCATGCCTTTAACAATGCATCAGTGAGGAAAAATTGGGGGGGGGGAAGAGAGCAGAGGCAGAGACAGGAAATCATTTCACATTTTGTTGGGTTTTCCCTTGCAGCTTTGAATTGTAAAAAATTTGTCCTCAAGAGCATATAATTTTTCCCTTTTCAAAGCTAGGGTTTGGCACAGGCTCGGAGAAGGGAGCATCCGGTGATGGCGATAGCAACGCTGGTGCCAGGTAGTGCCATGCATGTGGCACGGCACTTCAAAATCCTTCTTCAGCTGACAAGACACCAATTGACACTCTCGTATTTCTTGTTTGGGTGACCATTCATAAAAATGGGATGTTTAGACTAGACAATGATGTATAGAATCATAGAATCAGAGAATCATTTAGGTTGGAAAAGACCCCTAAGATCAGCAAGCCCAACCATAAACCTAGCTCGGCCAAGTCCACCACTAAACCATGTCCCTAAGTACCACATCTACACGTCTTTTAAATAAGTTCAGGGGTGGTGACTCAACTACTTCCCTGTGCAGCTGGTTCCAGTGCTTGACAGCCCTTTCAGTAAAGAAATTTCTTCCTCATAGCCAATCTAAACCTCCCTGGGCACAACTTGAAACCATACGTGTACATATATATATAAATGACATAGTGAGAAATGAAAACTAGTAATGGTAAAGGGCTGTAAGATGTTGCTCACCTACCTGCACTACTCCTGCACCACTCGTGTGTTTAGTAGGGCACATTCTCCTTTGATAACAAGTTCAACAGAAGTTTAAGGGGGACTTGTTTTCTTTTCTGTCTGCCCAGCGCAGGCAAAATATATGACTTCACATATCCTTTATCCCAGATCTCAGAGCAATGGAATACTCTGGGGCAAATTAGCTGGTTGATCTTCCCATGCTTTGGACAACAGTGTCACCTCTGGAGCAGTGTGGGTCAGCTAACTGGAGCACCTTGAAATAAATGCAGCACAGGCTTTTAGATGGATGTGAATACCACATCCAAGCTTAACAAGGGAAACATGAAAGGCAGTCATATGGACTTCAGACTCGGAGAAGCTATAGTTACTCACTGTTTTACAGTAATATTTGTATTTACAGGATGAACAGAGTGTCTGTCTGAGATTTACTGGTTACTGACCTGTTAAATACCTGTTTGCTAGGGTATGTAGCCATTTTGATCCTCGTAAAATGGAGGTATCCCGGTTCTAAAAGCTGAAAAATAGCCACCTTCCTACTATTTGTAGTACAAGCAATGCCATAGTTTCTAAATCCACTTAACCACGTAAGTAAGATTCTTTAACTTGAGAATCCAATTCATTTTCCACTTTAATAGGTACATGCAGTGAAAATTTGAGACATAGCAGCAGGCATTGCATTTGTAGGTAATTAAGGAAAACTGGATTGAGCCCAGATGTGGATTATGCAAAGTGATTACTGGTGTTCTTTAGAAGCTGATAATTTTGAAAGCATTTCCTTGTGTTTGTTCACTTTTTCCAGTAAACCAAGATAAAAAAGTTTCTGAAGGGAGGAAAATAGGTTTCTACAAAGTAAAACTGTCAATGGCAATTATTTCCATCATTTCAAGTTGACGTGTATGGTAGTTAACGATTGGGTCACAGCCATTCCTTCAATCAAAACTTGTTGTTTAGCTATAATCCAAAGGAAGCACTGCAAATAGTTTTCAAGCATAGAGTGACATTAAATGTGGAACTCCACACAATAATTCCCACTGGAAAAATCTCTTAAATAGTGATATCTCATTTTTGTTGGGGAAAAACAGGCAGTGTAATAAGCACTAATTGTTCAAGGTAAGATTGTGCTATGTTTAATTCCACCAAGCTGCTGAAGTGAATGAAGCTGTTTGTTGAGTAAGAAGCCAGTCAACCTGAGGAAAGGAGACAGAATCAGGCTTCCTAGAATCAGAAGAATGCCAGCACTATGCCAGGACCTTTGATACAGCATCAAGAAATACAAAAGATATGTTGCACAAACAAGCAACACAATACTTTTAAATCTCCTTTTAGAAGCAAATTTATTTTAAGATTTTTTGATAGGTTATCAAATTGCCATCAGAATATTACAGTGGAAAGTGCTTCCCCCCACGCCCCCACCCCCCCAAAAAAAAAAAAAAAAAAGAAGCAATTTGGAAAGGTATTTACTCTGATTTCATAGTGGGAAACTTGCCCATGTGCTTGATTTTACAAAGCTGAGAAGTGGTTTGGCAGTATCCATAGCAGCTTCTGCTTTCTCTCTTTTTTTCTCTCTCTTTTTTTAAGATCTACTGATCTTATTGATAAATACTAGCAATTTAGCATAACTGAGCCTCAGAGTTGAGTAAGAAACATTCCAAACAGAAATATTGTCGTTCTGCAATGCAATCATTACAAAGTAATATGATTTTTTAAAACAATATGCCCCTCCTGGGTTTGTGTAATCACTTGTTCAATTACTGTTCTCTATTTGTTATAATTATGTTGACAAATATTGCAGCATAAGTATAAAATAAATTTTGGTGGTGAAATAGAACAGATGGAATTTTCCATTTCCACTCTGCTATGGTGAACTAGATCAGACTCTCTTACGTTTTCTGTTTCTCTTTCTAAAGATGTTTAAGATGATTACTGTCCTAAGAACAAAAGGGAGTTTTCACACTCTGCAACTTTCTCAGGCTACCATCCCTGGTAGCAGACTCCAGATAGGCATTTGCAATTCTCATTCCCACCAGTGACCTCCACCCCATAAAACCCTCAGAGCAGCCCTGCAGCGCTTTGTATCTGTGCCCACGTTGTATCTGCGATCACCTGCTAAGGGACGGCGTAACCAGACGTGTGCCCGGTGGGTGCCCAGCACAGAACCAGCCCCATGTGCCAGGGCAGTGTGAAGACAAGTGAGTTGCTGGAGCAGACCTCCATGGGGTGGTAGATGCTCCTTCACAGCTTGTTGCAGTGGGGACAGCATTGCCCAAGCAGCCTCTGCCCAAAAGAGTTTGCAACCAAGGAAAGAGTTTCAAAGTGGATGCAGACAGACCCTGAGCACAGGGCAGCAATAACTTGCTGGCGGTCTCGACATTCCTGAAGCTCAACTGCTGTCAGCTTCTTGGAGGCATCAGGGAAAAGGATGATGTTACAGAAATCACGGCTGTTTTGGGGGTGTTTCCCACAAGTTCTTTTTGAACAAGAGAATGGCGTCATAATGGAAACCTCAAAGGCACTTGTTTGTCACGTAGCAAAGTGGTGAAAACCCAATCATATGGGAGATTTTCAGCTAATTCTGGACAAGATGAATCCATGGTCAGACTGGATCTTGGGTAAGCAGGTTGGTGGATGATGCTGTCTGCTTCCTTTAGCATTTTTGTTAAGAGGAACAATAGCAGGTATGAATAATGAAAATTGCAGACTGTGGACATTTCTTAAGATTCAGAGCAGAATTATGCTGCATTAAAAGATTTCTTAGCAAAAGGAACTTTATCATGTCATCTAAAGCCAAAACACAGACATCTGAAAAAAAAAAAAAAAAAAAAGCAGTGACAGGGTGATAAATAATTATGCACAGGACTGACCTATGTTTAATCAAAGTGAGTGTGAATGGAAGAACTGGAGCTATACTTCATTTGCAAGCATAACTATTGCCCTCACTGTGCTGCACACACAAAGTTCTGTTCCACAGAACTGGACACACAAAATATCATTAGAGAAAACATGGAAACTATACTCAGTATTCGTTAGTCTGGTATGGAGCTCTTATCTTATATGCAGACATAAGCTAGTTTTAGATGTACTCAGAAACCATCTGCTTTGTTCTTTGCTAAAATTTTGGCCTCAGAAAAAAACAGCTTTTATTTTCTCACTTAAATATTCCCAAACATACCGATATATGTGGGAGAGTGTATTGGTATCTATGTGTATGAGACCAAGAAACAAACCTGTCTATAAAGGTAATATTCCGTTTTAGTCGTATTATTAAAACATTGATTATAAGTTTTCTAGCCTATTTTCATTGCTTGCAGTGACAGAAATTTTAAAAGCAATTAGCAGCAGAGAAAGCTGAAAGTAAGGTTGATTTTAAAATCTTTCAGTGTCAATAACTTACAGTAGTATTAGCAGCTCAGCTAAAGCTGTTTCTAGGAATGCACAAGAAAAAAATCCGCTCTGATATCCATCTTTGCAATACCAGAATTTAGCTCGTAATTTTTATTTTGGTAGCACCTCTAGAGGCTGAGGCTACAGCATCAGCAAGTGACTCTTTCCTATATACAGCTCTTTAAAAAGTGTGTACCTCTTAACACTAATTTCCAGTGTGTTATTGCAGGACAGTGAATCAAATATTCTTAACTGGAATTAGCTTTTTCAAAGATTTCTGTGCACATGGCTTCATCACAGGTGCTAAGTATTCCTTCACAGTCTTTCATTTCCTTATTCAGAGAGACCTCTGTAAGTAAAATAAAGCTGTGTTTTCCCTGTGGCTGCAATGATATCCACATAAATCCCACAAAATGCAATGTAGTGGTGGATACAGTCCTGAAGTATTCGGGGTTTCCTAACCTTTATTCTCAGGCTTGTGCTGGGAGTACATTAGAAGGCGTAACCTGGTGCCCTTTGAGAGGTGCGCCAGAGCTCTCCAGTATCTCCCGCACTGGATGTGAGCCACATGACTTTCACACAACTGTTCTTGACTGCAGTCCTCTACACCAGGAGACCCACTAGTGCTGTGTTGGTTTTCACAGCCCCGAAGCCCCAGCCGACGTCCTTGCCCCCCTCCCACTGCCTGGGTACCACGGCCCTGCCGTCACCTCCACTCACCACCCATCCTCAGCAAGTACCCCTCGAAGCATCAGCAGGATCAGGCCCCAAGACTTCTTCTCAGACCTTGCCAAACTGCAATTTTTGGATGGTTTCAACTCGACACCAGGAATCTGACCAGATTTCCTTGAAAACGGGCCCAGTTTCATTCAAACCGTGTTAGAAACTTCAACAAACAGTCTGGGTTTTGACTTTCTTGTGAAACTTGAAACCACATATGTTCCACATGGTTTAGGTTTTTGTTGTGAATATCTTACACAGCTCTATGGGAATAGCCTTTTCTTGTGGGCTTTTAGCATTTCCTATCCTAGCCAGAACCATAAAAAGCAAAGGCTGGAAAATATGAAAACTACAATTCTGTGGAAAAAAGAGGGGACTTAACTTTTTAAACCTCAGACAATATTTGTGTTCATAGAGCGCAGAGTGACGTTTTGAATTAATTCATGTTTTATTTTAACTGTTAGCCTTAATTAGGTGCAGTCAGGAGAAATCACTTCCCCTCTAATATAAAATCATGGAGCTCACAACACATGGAAATTATAAACACTTTGGAGTGACTTGGGAGATGGGTGTTGGGTTTGCAGCAGCAGAAGAGCAAATATTTACAGTACATTAGGCTTTGCTTCACTTCTAAATTATTATCTTCCCCTTTGGAATAATCTGTTTTCCAAAGACAAATTGCTACTTATGCTAGTGCCCTCCTCATCAATTTTGTTGCAGGCAATTATTTTTCCTTCATTTCTATATTGAAATTTCCTGCTCTAGCTCTTCACAGAGTCAAATAAAAACTGAGGAAATCCTTAATTTGATGTCTCTTTTGTCCCTGAATCACAACGTGCCCTCTGGCAAATTATTACACTTCTCTGAGCTTCAGTCTTATCTTTTTCAAAATAAAAATACCAATACTTATCTTCCCAACAGAGGTGTTAATTAATTCATATCCGTAAAAGGACTTTAGAATAGAAAGTGATATATAATGTTAATTAGTGGTGTTGTAATTGCTTCCAAAGAAACCGTTACTTTACAGATTACTTAAATTAGTGCTAAAATATTCCCATCTTTGGTCTCAAAGGGCTCAGTTATGGGAAGTTAAATACAACAAAAGCAACACTATGACATAAAGGAGAAGAAATAATTACATATACCGTTTTTATTCCCTTGATATAAGTTCTGCAGTGCATGATGTGCTATTCGGTTTTGCAGTAAAAGTACAGCAACTCGGCTTTGCACTTACAATAGCTAAAACCATCTGTGTACGTGTAAAACCTTTGCTGGCAGGTTTCCATGTGCGGTTCATGCATTCCTTTGCCTGTGCAATTTAAAGCTGTCAAAAACTAATTAAATAATTATGTGGTTGTTACTGCAGCTGTGTGTATTCTTCATTACGTTATAAGGCTGCGGTTTGAGACACTCTCCTGCTCTAGGTTTCAAAATATTAGTAATGGAAGGTGTGTTGTCGGTGCATGTTCAGCTGCTGCCAAAAAAAGCAGAGAGGGAAGGGAACGGTCTTTAATGTCAGTCTATCATTGCACTTTATACTGTATATTCCCTCTATACAGCACAGAGGTGAAAATATGAATTGACTTCTTGCAGCGTTCTCACGTTGGGCAGAATTCAGCACGGCCTGTCCTGAGTACGGAGGAAAGTCCCTGCAGTACCTACGCGGTGGATGCATATCTGAAGCATGTATGTGGCTTTGTTGTGCCTCTCGGCCTGGGGAGGTGACTCAGAGGGTGACAGCAGAAGGAGAAAATCGAGGCTCTGGAGAAGACCACCTCCGTTCCTCCCCTCTCAAGAAGGGGACTGCACTCAGTCCTGCTCTTGACTCACTCTCTGACCCCAAAGAAATCACTCCCTGGGCCCACCTGCCCTATCAGTAAGTAAATAATGGATAACACCTCCTCCAAGAATACATCAGGTGGGTTTGTTAGTTAACGATAGTAATTCAACTTGATCTCAGACTGAGGGTGCTACCCAGACGCAGCACGGCATTACAGTACTCTGTCATTGGCAATGATGCCGAATTACCACATCACCACTTACTAGCATTAGCTTTTCAGTTGAAGAACAAGGAGCTGTCACTGCAGTAAAATAATCCCTAGTCATCCACCCCACCCTCTTGGGGGAAAGTACTCTCATAAACATAGCTATTATTTACTTTGACTAAAATAGTATATATGGGCACAGGTAGTCAGCCCTATGGACGTAACCCTGCCTCCTGCCTCCTGACCACAGTGTAAGATAGAGAGAAAGGTAGCAGTCCCAAAGGAGAAGGCATCTGAGACCTCTTTGCTGAAGAAGATATTTCTCAGGACTACTTAATGAGGCCATTGAGGCAGCCTAAATCCTTTCCAGACCAAATCAGCCCATATCAAAGATGTTTTTGACTGCCACAGAAGAGATGCCCTGGTTGCACATGCGGTGTACACTTCAGACACAGCACAGCTGTTGGAGGAACAGTGATTTACTGCAGCAGCAAAGCTACATAGTACACAGTGTCTCCAATTTATTATATTTATGGAGCAACTTTACTTTTAATAAAGTTTTCCTCTAATTTATGGAACTGTCTCATCACACTGGCAGTTGTCTGCTTGGCCGAATGTTCAAAAATACTAATAAATGGAAAATTCCCAATGTTAATTTTCTTTAATATTTTTCTTGTATGCACCCACAGTATAATACATAAGCGCAGATGCCTTCCTCCTAATGTCATCATAGGATTTACGACTATCAGCCTAGATGCCACACAGCCTTTCTCAAGTGCGCTAGGCAGCCATGACAAAGTTTTTTTTAAAATCATCTGTTTTCTAAAGCAGCCTTTGCCGTAAGAGCCTTTCTCAGACTTTCCCTCAGAAAGCTTTAGGGGACCCGTAGTAAAACACCTGAAAACTATAAGAGAAAATAAGCTACTTTGTGAAAACCCAAGTTGTAAGCCAACGATCCTCCGAGTTCCCAGGGGCTGCTGGAAGCAGCGCGTGTCTTTGGGTCCCTCTTGTGGCCTGGCGTCAACAAGCTGCCGTCATCAACATCCCCTTGCGTGATCCCAAACACACCGACACACGCGTGTTCCTAGAGACACGGCCAGATCCGGCACAAACAAAGGAGGAAGGACACAGATGCTGGTAAACGGCGTGAGGGCTTGTCCATTTCTCCATATTACCACAGCTATTGAAATTCCAGGGAAGGACTATGTAGAGCCAAACAGCATTACTCCATTTTCGTGTTGAAACCTACTTTGTTTCACAGTATCACACAAACATAATGAAACTACTGCAGATTACAAACCAACATGCATAAACGGTGTCAGGACGTGACTGTGTTTCATGTAACTTCCAGATACATATCCAAGATTATATGTTCAAGATTGTGAATAGATGTACACTCAAGGTTTCTTATGTTCAAAATTTGTATATCGTGTATTCGTATGTGCAGGATTTTGAAGGCACTCTTCTTCTTAAGCATAGCCTTTTGGATTACTACAAAGCAAAGTTTGTTTGGGGCAATATAAATTTGATTTTGAGGGAAGTCTTGTTAATGATTGAAATATGATAAATTACCTTATCCACACTTGCTGACCTCCAGCCTGTTTACAAGCCAACAACCTCAGGAGCAACTTCAGACAAGTAGACAGTAGCTTGACATTGAAAATTTGGGGGAGGCAAGAGGAAGATGAAGGAGTGAGAAAATATCCTTAAAAATGGGTGGCCCTGGCCAAAGCATCATCTCTTTTTGGTACCTGTCTCCATCCAAGCATCGCAAGGTGACACAAGAAAGGCATGTGCCATCAGGTCCTGTGGACAAAGTGTTTCAAAGGAGCCTAAGCAGTGTTGTCTCCTCCCTCCAGCTGCTCCCACTACTACTGCAGATCCTCAGCAGTGGGCATGAAAGGCTTGAAGAGATACGAAGCAACAGCTGGGCAAAGAGACCGAAGCAACACCTGAAGCCATAAAGAACAGCAACATGTGGGTTTGGAGGAGCATATGCTCACGAGAGAGGCTCACCCCAGACAAAAACGCTGCTTGTTGCAGCCCTGCCTTCACTGTCATCTGGCTGCCTGCACTGGCCATGACCACACTCACCTTTGCTACCTAAAGGGGAGTGTGACAGCTTGGCATCCTTCTGACTGCCTGAGTGCCTGCCATCACAGGGCCTCAGAGATCTCTTACCTCTCCCAGACATAACTCTGTGCATCTTTGGCCATATTCCTCAAAAAATTTTCCTAAAATGCCACTCAACCTGCCTTCACCCTCCAACAGCTCCCCTAAATTGCCAGGGACTCTTCTGAGCCCCTTTCTCCTATGTCCAACTAATCTCTCCCAACTTTCTTCCCCTACCTGCATCCTCCTCACGAGCACCAGCTCTACTGCTACAGCAAAACCACACTTTTCTGCTCACAAAGAGCTATCTTGCTCTCACCCACATGGGAGCAAAAATCAATTTTGCTTATGCAAAAGAAAAGAAGCCTTAAACCACTCTGAGTTTATTTATAATGTTGGCTCACTGTTACTTGTCACAAAAGAACTGTTAAAGGCAGAACTGATTTGCTCCAGACTAAGGGCAAATGTACTAGTACATATATCAAACAAACTGGCAGTGTTGTATGTAACAGCTTGCATCGCCAACTTTAGCAACCAAACTGCCTACACACTTTCTTGGAAACTATAAATAACAATATATATCAATATGTCCAGCTAAAACTTCATTGTTGCTTTCCAAATAATCCTCTAATCCATACCTCTAATGACCCAACATCAGAAAGGCAATCTTAAAGCTTTTGGCTTAAGACTGCCCACTTTCTCAGTTTCCCCATTTCAGAAATATTTACATCTTCCTACATTCCTCATATACTCAAGGGACTTTTTAAACTTGCCTAAATATAAATACCTTGATGCATGTGAAAATATAATAAACCTATTTCTAACACGAGATATTCTGTGAGGTATGTGTTGATAGGAACACAAAAAAAAAACAGTGGAATTTGTTTGTCTTTTATGCATAATTGTTGTCCTGCTTCCCTTAGGAGGGAGGTACATCTTTTCCACATAGAGATAACGTGTCTCCGCTGCTTGGAAAACCACCCCATAACAATACTAATGATTCCCTAAATGCCAGCACTGTGTAGTTAGAGCTGACTGGAGCTAAACCCGTATTTTCTGATGTTAGCTGCCCGATGAAGAATACATAGACTTGTAAGGGAAAACTAGTCAAAAAAAAGTCACCTTATTCAGTAGTGTTCTTTATTCCTTTTTGTTATCTCCAAACAGAGCTGTCTGATTTTCTCAGCTACGTCCTCTATTCCAGCCTGAAATATTTTCTGGGGAGATTTCAGGGACTTTAGGTATTTGCATTAGGGTTTCAGGCATCTGACAGCCTCAGCAGAGAGGCACTGCTTGTTCCCAACGGACACCCGAAAACCCTCTACATGCCCTTCAGACACAAACAGGTCATCCAGCATCCAGCCTCCAACACACTTGCAGCAGAAAGCGTGTCCTTCCCTATCTGTCCAGGGTGGCCGGAGACAGGAGGTACCAAGGAGCTGCTGTCCTGCCGCAGGGGCTGGTGCTGTGGGACGAAGTGCAGGTCCTCATGTGAGTCCGTGGGGGCTGGTTCCAGCACAGCTCTCTTCACCTACACCTGCGCTGCTACATGGCACACAAGATACTGCTCAGAGCTGAATAATTTCCTGGTTCTTGTCCTGCTGTGTAACTGTAAATTGTTAGTCCTCCAAAAGCAGGTTTTGGAGGGAAAACATGGGAAACTCCCCCAAAAATGGAAAATATTATGAAGCCTTATTCGTCTTCAGCTGCCTGTAGCTTCGCACGTATAACAACCCATAGTACAAAAGCACAGCTGTAACAACAGTTTACTTTGAAATGGAAGCAAACATTTTCAATTTAAATAGCTAAAGGTAACACTTGGGTCTTACATAGCCAGCCTGATTTTTAGAGATAGCAAGTACTACCACTGAATGCAGGAGGAACTGAGTCTGAGGGAGATCAGTACTTCCACCTACACAGAGTGCACAACTTTGAATTTTACAGCCCAGTTGTTATAGGCAATCATCTTGAGAAAATCTTGGCATAAGAGGACCTTTGGTCCATACTGTTTCCTCAATTGTGGTTATTTTCTGTTTCTGAAGTCAATGGAAACACATCCATTCTAATGAACTGAGCATCTGATCCCTCATATTTACATATTCACATATGCACACATATATGTACATCTACCCACACGTATGTAGGCTGTATTTAATGAAAGTATTTCATTTAATTCTTTTTACAAACTAATACTTCTTATAAACAGTGTATCAGGGAAGTTAATACTATCTATGTACTTTTTACAACAAAAAATTCTCACAATGAGCAACTTGTCATATTCTGTACCTCTAATTTATTATAATGTTCAAAAAATCCGTTAACCTGGGAACTAAAAAACATGCGGGAGTTGTAAAACTATCCTCTATAATAAAAGACTTACAATATTTTTAGCTAGCTGAGGAACTGGGAATTAGGTTGATGGAAGGGATTATTGCTTAATATTTTCCGTAACATCAGCAATCTTGTCAAAATCCCCTGGTTGCTCTGAGAGTAGGAGACATCTGTTTTATGGGGTGAGCACATATCCTGGAATGTCTGCCATGAGACGGAGTCACAACCAGGCTTCATTACCCCTTCACACATTAAGCCTGGTTTACACTTCACAGTGCCATGGAAAAATCACACATTCTGCTTATGCCAGCAAAAGCCTTGCTGTAGACACAGTCCTACAGATTAGACAGTCCCCTTGCCAGTATCATTTAGCTCATGTAGGGAATGACTACAGGTTGTACCAGCATGTGAACCATTTTGCCGTTTCCATTGCACCGCAGGTTTGCCACGTAAGCTTCTGCTGGGAGGATTTGCCTGTGTAGCTGTCTCTCGCCTTTTAGCTTTTGGGTTGTGATCAGAGGCACAAAGTCCAGTGGGAGGCCACTTCCTATTGGTGTGCCCCAAGGGTCAATGCTGGGGCCACTACTGTTCAACGTTGTCATGAATGACCCGGACACTGGTACAGAGTGCACCCTCACCAGCTCCTCAGACAGTACAAAACTGGGAGGAGAGGCTGACATGCCAGAGGGTCCTGGACAGGCTGGAGAAATCAGCCCAGAGGAACCTCATGAACTTCAACAAATGGAAGTGCAAAGTCCTTCCGCCGGGGAGGAGCAACCCCAGGCACAAGTACATGCTGGGTGCTGAACC
>NW_009622456.1:0-9975 GCF_000690535.1 Cariama cristata | reverse complement strand
CTCTGCAGAGAAGGGCCTGGGGGGTCTGGTGCACACCAAATTGACCATGAGCCAGCAATGTGCCCTTGCGGCAACAAAAGTCAACAGCTTCCTGAGAACATTGCCAGCATGTTGAGGGAGGTGATCCTCTCCCTCTGCTCAGCACTGGGGAGATGTATCTGTAGTGCTAGGCCCAGTTCTGAGCTACCCAAAACAAAAAAGATATGGGCATACTAGAGCAAGTCCTACAAAGGGCCGCAAAGATGATGAAGGGACTGCAGCATCTTTTATACAAGAAGAGGGTGAGAGAGCTGGGACTCTTCAGCTGGAGAAGAAAAGGCTCAGGCTCAAGGGGATCTCATCAGTGTATACAAACACCTAATGTGAGAGTGTAGAAAAGACAGAGCCAGGCTCTTTTCAGTGGTGCACACTGACAGGTCAAGTGAGCACAGATTAAAACATATTAAATTCCATCTGAACACAAGAAAACACTTCTTTCACTGTGAAAGTGGTCAAAGTCTGGCACAGGTTGCCCAGAGAGTCTGCAGCATCTCCATCCTTATGGATACTCAAAATCCAACCGGACATGGTCCTATGTAACTTGCTCCAGGTGACCCTACTTGAGAGAGGTGAGTAGACTAGGTGATCTCAAGAGGTCCTTTCCACCCTCAGCCATCCTGTGATTCTGTTACAATGGTATTGACAAATCTGTGGGAACTGGAATGAAGTTTACAGATCCATATGCCTGGACAGACATCTCTTCTAACTCCATCTATGCCAGCAGAAGGTGCTACCCTTTCAATTTATGAAATTTTTCCTCAGGCCCTTTATTTCTCAAGTTATCAGTTTTATAGCAAGTATATACGTGCTGTATGTCTGAAGCAACCGAATGCATTCTCAAGAAAAGATCAGATATACTGGTCATCTACAGCTTTCTAAGATAACGATGATAGTTGGCTAAATATATTTTGCTTGCATCTCTTTTACAGCCTCTGTGCTTCAGAGCAAAGAAAGTATTCAGGTAAAAGTACATTAGAATAAGAAAGTCTTTCACAGATTAGGAACCTATTCTAAAATATTCCCTTAGATACTATTGACACAGAGAATGAGCACTTGAATGTGGCACAGCGAGGCACAGGCATCCCAGCTTTCATCTAGTGTGCCTGGGGAATGGCAGAAACCCCAGCCTGGGAGGGCAGGCAAAGCACAAGTTGTATGGAAACTGTGGCAGAAGACTTTACTTACCAGACCCCCCTGTTGTCCCTACCCAGACTAGCTAAATTTTTAACCACATTTTATTAGCACACCTTTATTTTACTGCATAAGCATGTCTATAGACCCTGTTTTCATGGGCAGTTTGAGACACAGTTTTCCAGCAATTCTTTTGAATCTGCTGCCACCTAGTGAGCAGAAATCAAGCTGAAAGGTACGGGGGTTGTGGCCAGCAGAGGTGTTCTAGCTTTTAAAACATACAGGGTTTTGTCCCGCTCTCCCTCCATGTCGAGGCGCGGCTTACGGCAGGTTTTGCGTGCGTTTCCCCGGTAGGCTCCCAGATGCAAAGATGCAATTGACAGAAGGCCTCCTCTGCCTTATACCTTCTCTGTTCAGTTCTAAATCACTTCATTTTTAACACCTGGAGATTTTCATTAGATGCTCTCCACTAATAAATCCATACTTGAACATCTCAATCAAAAACTTGTGAACATCCAGGATTTTGACTGCATGCACTGGTTTTGGCTGGGATAGAGTTAAATTTCTTTGCAGTAGCTAGTATGGGGCTGTGTTTTGGACTTGTGCTGGAAACAGCGTTGTTAACACAGGGATGTTTTAGTTATTGCTGAGCAGGGCTGAGACAGAGTCAAGGCCTTTTCTGCTCCTCACCCCACCCCACCAGCGAGGAGGCTGGAGGGGCGCACAAGGAGTTGGGAGGGGACACAGCCGGGACAGCTGACCCCAATCAGCCCGAGCGATATTCCATACCGTACCACATCATGCTCAGCAATAAAACTAGGTGGAAGTTTAGTGGGCGGGACTGCTGCTTGGGGACTGGCTGGGCATTGGTCATTTGGTGGTGAGCAGTTGTTTTCATTTGCATCACTTGTGTTTTCTTGGGTTCCACTTTCGGTGGGTTTTTTTTTCCTCTTTTCCTTGCTATTACTTTTTCTTTTTTCTTCTTTTCAATTTTTAAACTGTTTTTATCTCAACCCATGATTTTTCTCACTTTTGCCCTTCTGATTCTCTCCGTCATCCCACTGGCAGGGCGAAGCGAGTGAGCAGCTGTGTGGTGCTTGGTTGCCAGCTGGAGTTACATCACAACAGTCCTTTTCAGTGCTGTCCTGAGCAATTGCTCACCACCCGCTGACCAATGCCCGAGCAGTGATCAGTTCCTCCTGGCCAACTCCCCCAGTTTACACACTGGGCATGGTATGGAATGTCCCTTTGGCTGGTTCGGGTCAGCTGTCCTGGCTGAGCTCCCTCCCAGCTTCTTGTGCACCTGCTTGCTGGCAGAGCGTGGGAAACTGAAAAATCCTTAACTTTGGATAAGCGCTACTGAGCAACAACTAAAACATCAGTGTGTTATCAACATTATTCTCACACTAAATCCAAAACACACTGTACCAGCTGCTGGAAGTCAGCTCATTTAATAAGGGATGAAACAAATTTCTCCTAAGAGGGAGCGAAGAAAGAATGAGAAGAGATATCCTGTTCTGCAGCAGAGCAGTCACAAGAACAGAAAGAGGAAGAGACTGAGACAATAAAGGAGACACAAACCACCCCATCCCTATCCCTAAGCGAGCTGCAAGATATGCAAAAAGATCTTAGCCATCAACAACGTGAGCAAATTCTCAGCTCGTTACTCCGATGCTGTGATATCGGGGCCAATAGTCAGAAATCTGAGGGCAAGGAAGTCTGGCAGCTGGGAACCCATGCTAAGGATAAGGCCATTGACAAATGGATCAGAGAAAGGGCAGGAGTCCACTGTCTTTGGTGGTGACTTCTGTCAAGTGTGAAGGACTGGTATCTCTTCAAGGAAGAACTTGTAAATTCCTGAAGCAAATGGACCACCATTAAGGGAGGTATGCAGTATTTGAGGGAATTAGCCATGGTGGAGGTGATCTGTAATAGCCTGGATAATGGCCAGGCATCCAAAGACCTGGATGAAATCTGGTGCACACAGTCCATGTGGCAAAAGTTGATACGAAGTGCACCCGTGTCGTACACCAGCACCCTGGCAATAATGAGCTATACAGACACAGGGTCACCAGCTGCAGATAGACTGGCCAGACAGCTCCAAGAATACAAAGATAATCTTGCTTCCTCCCTACAGGCCTGTGTCTCAACTGTGAAGGAACTGACCCAAAAATAGTCTGAGCATTCTGAGAAGGATAAGTCCGCCTCACCCACACCAACCAATGTTTCAGCTATTAAGAGTCAGCCTTTTTCTGTCCAGCGGAGAGGGCACCGGTGGCACACACCATGTGCTACCCTGTTACTCTTCCTCCATGACCAGGGGGATGACATGGGGAAGTGGAATGGTGAACTTACCTGCAGGCTAGAAGCTTGTGTACAGGAACGGCAAGGAAAAACAACAGCCAAAAGGCATCCATTCAGGAAAATTACTGCTCCAGTGTCTGTTGGGCAGAGGAGAAGGGCTGATCATACTTTTGACCCTGATGAAGGGACTTCAGTTTTGCAGTTACAAAAATCAAGTAATGAAGACTCTAACCAGGAATAGAGGGGCTCTGCCTTTGGCCAGATGGAGGAAGGGGACAACTAGGTTTACTGGACTATGTAGGTTCGATGGCCTGGCACATCACCCCCACGGGAGTATAAACCAGCACACAGTGTGCTCTAATACCACCAGATTACAAAGGGACAGAATCCATCTATATTTCTGGTGTGACAGGAGGATCTCAGGAACTGTCTGTATTGGAGGCTGAGGTAAGACTAAATGGGAATGAGTGGCAAAAGCATCCTTTTGTGACTGATCCAGAGGCTCCAGTGTATCCTTGGCATAGACTACCTCAGGAGAGAGTACTTCAAGGACCTGAAAGGGTACCGGTTAGCTTTTGGTATAGCTGCCTTGAGTATGGATAAGATTAAACAGCTGTCTAGCTTGCCTGGTCTCTCAGAGGATCCATCTGTGGTGGGGCTGCTGCAGGTTAAAGAACAGCAGGTGCCAACTGTTACCATGACAGTGCACTGGTGACAGCATTGCAGCAATGGAGACTCCTTGGTTCACATCCATAAACCGACCCAGTCACAAGAGAGTGAAGGAGTGATCAGTAAGATTCATTCACCCTTTAATATTCCCGTAAGGCCAGAGCAAAAATCCAGCGGAGAGTGGAGGCTAACAGTGGACTACCATGGCCTGAATGAAGTCACACCACCGCTGAGTGCTGCCATGCCAGACGTGCTAGAACTGCAGTATGTACTGGAGTCAAAGGCTGCCAAATGGTGTGCAACCATGGGTATCACTGATGCATTTTTCTTTATTCCTTTGGCAGCAGAATGCAGTCACAGTTTGCTTTCATGTGGAGGGGTATCTGATACACCTGGAATCCACTGCTCCAGGGGTAGAAACACAGCCTGACCATTTGTCATGGATTGATACAGACTGCACTGGAACAAGGTGAAGCTCCTGAATGCCTGCAGTATATTGATGACATCATTGTGTGGGGTAACATAGTGGAGGAAGTGTTTGAGACAGGGAGAACAATCCAGATTCTTTTGAAAGCTGGTTTTGCTATAAACAGGTCAAAGGACCTGCACAGAAGATCCAGATTTTAGGAATAAAATGGAAAGATGGGAGTCACCATTTCCCAAAGGATGTGTTGAATAAAATAACAGCTATGTCTCCACCAACTAACAAAAAAGAAGCACAAGCTTTCTTAGGTGTTGTGGGTGTTTGGAGAATGTGTATTCCAGGTTATAGTCTGATCATAAGCCCTCTCTATCGAGTGACACAGAAAAACAACAACTTTGAATGGGGCCCTGCACAACAATAACACTTTGAAAAAATTAAACGGGAGACAATTCTTGCAGTAGCACTTGAGCCAGCCCGAACCGGACAAGATGTGAAAAACGTGCTTTATACCTCAGTTGGGGATAACGGCCCCACCTGGAGTCTCTGGCAGAAAGAGCCTGGAGAGACTGGACGTCAGTCTCGAGGGTTTTGGATTTAGAGGGGGATATAGAGATCTGAAACCCATTACACTCCAACTGAAAAAGAAATATTAGCAGCATATGAAGGAATTTAAGCCGCTTCAGAAGTAGTTGGTACTGAAGCATAGCTCCTTTTGGCACCTTGATTGCCTGCCCTGGGCTGGATGTTCAAAGGGAAGGTCCCCGCTGCACATCAAGCAATTGATGCTACATGGAGTAAGTGGTTCGCACTGATAACACAATGGGCTAAAATGGGAAACCCCAACCACCTGGGAATCCTGGAAGTGATCATGGGCTGGGCAGAGGGCCGAAACTTCGGAGCATTGCCAGAGGAGGTGACTTGTGTTGAAGAGGCCCCACTGTATAATAAATTAGCAGAAAATGAAAAGAAATATGCCCTTTTTACAGACTGATCCTGTTGTATTGTGGGAAAACATCAAAGGTGGAAAGCTACAGTGAGGAGTCCTACACAACAAGTCGCAGAAACTGCTGAAATAAAAGGTGAATCAAGTCAGTCTGCAGAAGTGAAAGCCATCCAGCTGGTTTTAGATGTTGTTGAATGAGAAAAATGGCCAGTGTTTTATCTGGATGGTGGCAAATGGTCTGGGGGGGTGGCTACAGCAATGGAAGCAGATCAACTGGCAGAGCAGAGGTAAACCCATCTGGGCTGCTGAATTGTGGCAAGATATTGCTGCTTAGGTGGAGAATCTGGTTGTAAAAGTATGTCACACAGATGCTCACATACCCAAGGGTTGTGTCACTGAAGAACAATGAAACAACAAACAGGTGAACCAGGCTGCTAGAATTGAAATGGCTCAGGTGGATCTGTACTAGGAACATAAGGGTGAGGTATTTATAGCCTGATGGGCCCGTGACACCTTGGGACGTCAAGGAAGGGATGCAACATACAAGTAGGCTTGTGATCGAGGGGTGGACTTGACCATTGATGCCATTGCACAGGTTATCCATGAAAGTAAAGCGTGCAACATAATCAAACAAGGCAAGCGGATAAAGGCTGAAATGTCAATATGAGGAAGCCTGGCAGATTGATTATGTCACACCACCACACACCTGCCATGGCAAGTACCATGTGCATACAGTGGTGGAAGTGACTACTGGATGGTTGGAAACACACCCTGTGACCCATGCCACTGCCCAGAATACTATCTTGGGCCTTGAAAAACAAGTTTCATAGTGATAAGGCACCCCTGAAAGAACTGGATCAGACAACAGGACTCATTTCCAAAGCAACCTCATAAACACCTGGGCCAAGGAGCATGGCATTGACTAGGTATGTCACATCGCCTACCATGAACCAGCCTCCGGGAAAGTTGGACGATACAATGGACCGTTAAAAAATACACTGAGAGCAATGGGTGCTGGGACATTCAAGCATCGGGATACACATTTAGCAGAAGCCACTTGGCTAGTTAACAGTAGAGGATCTGCCAGTTGACCTGACTCTGCCCAATCAAAACCTCTGTGCACTGTGGGAGAAGATAAGATCCCCGTAGCACATACAACGAACTGGCTGGGAAAAACTGTCTGGGTTACTCCTTCTTCAGGAAAGCATAAGCCTATTCGTGGTATTGCTTTTGCTCAAGAACCTGGGTGCACTTGGTGGGTAATGCAAAAGGATGGGCAAGCCCAACGTGTACCTCAAGGTGATTTAATCCTGGGTGAAAATAATCCATTATTTGAGTTGTATGGTGGCACTGGTTACATCATGGCTACATGATGCTCTATGTCACCACTGCTGCAGCTGCCATATATTAAAGGAATTATAGCAGAAACCTCTTGCTTCTCTGCAAGCTGGAGGCAAGAGGAGGAATTCATTGCAATATTAAAACTTCTGGCCTAGTCCAGGGGAATCAGAGGTGGAGAACGTAATGGATATACGTTTAAATTGTTATAACTCATGATTTGAGTTGCATGTCACAGGAAGTACTACAGCAGAAACCACCTGAACCAATGAAAGACAAACCTCACAAGAAAGCAGTGCAAGTGCAGCAGTGGCCTGACTTCAGCTGGTTTTAGTGCCCAGTAACCACGCAACACACCACCTCTCCTGTCCTGAGTGAAGACCATAACAGATGAAGCCCAAAGTCATAGCACCAAATTAACTCAGTGAACATTTTGTATGTATTTATGGACATTTCACGAACATTTTATGGTGAAATGGGTGGTTAATGAGGATGTGTTACGATAGGGTGGGGACCTGAACATGACATAAATGGTATTGAATAAGGGGTGAAGAATGTACTGGTTTGGGGCTGGGATAGAGTTAAATTTCTTCACAGTAGCTAGTATGGGGATATGTTTTGGATTTGTGTTGATAATGCAGAGGTGTTTTTGTTATTTCTGAGCAGTGGTTATAGAGTCAAGGCCTTTTCTGCTTCTCACCCCCCCACACCCCCACACCCCGCACCAGTGAGGAGGCTGGGCGTGCACAAGGAGTTGGGAAGGGACAAGACAGTCAGCCAAGTTCTTTTCAGGTGTAAATGAGTCAGCTCCACCTTCTTCAGGAAAATCTCACCATAAAATATCTGGCAGACAGGTTTTCTGACTTATCTGCAAGTGGCGCAATCTTCCACTGATGTAGACGAGCAGCAACATTTTCAATCCTTCTTACTAGCTCTTCAAGCTGGAGAGTGTTGCAACAGTGAAATGCTGAGATGACAAAGACACAGGTGTCGGGGTGAGTCTCCAAGAGATGGCTGAGTCACAGTCAAAACAAGCACTCCACTTCTGCTTCCTACCACTTCCATGCCTGGGAAATCCCACCCCCATTAGCACCAGTATGGCCCAGTTTATCTCACAAAACCACAGAAAACCTCAATCTTTTTTTTCTTGGTGGGCAAGCTTTCCTAAAGGAAAACAGTATCTGTTGTACAACACCAAAAAAAATGCTGTTTTAAAGATGTACCACATATTTGTTGGAGGTAAGTAAATGTAGTTACAGAGAAACTGGAAATGTAATGACTTGCTTTAAGCTGCAGCAAAAAGTCTGTGGCAGATTCAAGACCAGCACCCAAGAAATTCCAGAGATTATATCTCTTCAAAAATAAAATATGATTCTGTAATGCCCAACACTATAATTTGTTCTTTAAGTTCAGTCTTATCATTTATATTTATCTGGCTCATCTTACTTGATTTAGTGAGTTGTGCTCTTTTAGTGTATTTTCAATTTCTCTCATTTTCTTTTCTTCCAGGTGAATTTGGCAAAATCTGCTAATTCTTTTTCCCATTTTGGTATATTTGTATTCAGTACACTAAGTTTACTTTTTCTCACAAAAGCTGCTAATTGTATCTTCATGCTACCTATTTAGAAAAAAATCTCAGCTAATCAAAGTCTGGGTCTTCCAAGTTTCATGTGTACTTAGGACCTATGATCCTTCTAGCTCACTTCCTCTTGTATTTGTCTGATGGCAGGAAATGCTAGTATGTGAGTATACAATGATCTGTCTAATTGAAATCTAAAACAGAATCTGTGAGTCATAAAAACAACAGGAATTTTAGTTTCACATAAATGACAGGAACTTGAGACAGTCACGCATGGGTGCACTAGGGAGGAGCTTCCCTAAGACCAAACCATGTTTAACCAGCCACAGTCAATATGACATGAGATGTGCTGAGCCTGCAGCCACTCAAACAGTTTTATGGAAGAAGGCAGCAAGACAGGGCTCAGAAATGTTTGTGTTTGGCACCTCAGCCACATCTGCTCACAGCAATGGTTTTGCTAAGTTAAGCTACCTCTACGTGCCAGGCACTCTCTAGAGAGTGTCTTACCAGGAAACTTGTCTTATTTTGAAGGGGTCATACAGGGGAAGGCAAAAATAACTTCCAAGTGCTGATGCAAAGCACCAGGCTATAAATCTATAATGTCCTGTCTTTGAAAGGTGGGGTAAGTACTTTTGGGAAGTCTCTGCTATTTACCTCCCTTCTGTGTCCTTGTACACATTTTTCTGAGGAAGTCTGGAATGAAATGGAAAGGTGAGTTCTGCTGAGGACCATCTCATGAAGTGGGTTAAGGGCACCTGTTTTCCATAAATGGATGCAAAAGAGCAGCAGGAAGAGACCCTCCTAAACTAGGCAATAATTAGGTAATGAAGAGGGCATGCAGAAACAGGAGGAAGCTGTTAAGAGGAAGAGGCTGAGGAAATGCAAGCAGTATTCAGAACATGCACAGGTCACTTAATTCAGCAATAAGGGAAGCAGAAGTTTTTCTTCTACAGGAAACCAGGTACGTGTCCACTTCCCCTCCTGTCCCGGGTTTTTGTGCTTCCTCTAACTTGTGTTACTGTTTCTCGCAAGTAATTTGCTCTGAACATCAGCTTCTTCAACTGGGGTGGTTGGTTCGATGAGACACGCAGACTATATGGGATTGGGATTGGGTTTGGTACCCAGCGGCGTGGCAATGTCTTCACTTCTCCAAGGGATGAGCAAACGACATTATGTTCAGGGACTATTCTGCAGTAGTTGTTTATATCGCACCGGTTTTGCGATTGCTCATGCCAATCCATTTATTTACCGTCACGTTTCCGGGGAGATGACTGCGGCTCACACGATGCACCCCTTCAATTTAGTTGGGTTCCACAAAACAGCAATTGCCGCGTTCTCCCAGCTGCGGGGAAGAGCTTTCCACACCCACCCGTGGGCCCTGCATTGGCAGAGCCGGCCGTGACATAACGCCTTGGCCACCGGCGGCCTGCCTGGCCACCCGCACTGGTCACGGCTGCTGCGGTCCCCGCTCCGCCGTGGGCGGGACGCCGGGAGCGAAGGGATGCCCGGGGGCAGCCCCACATTCAGCTGCTGGGGGGGGTCGGCTCT
>NW_009622455.1:4102-7889 GCF_000690535.1 Cariama cristata | reverse complement strand
CCTTCCCTCCAGCGTGTTGACCGCACCACGCAGCTGATGACATCAGCAAACTTGCTGAGGGTGCGCTCCATCTCACTGTTCGTGTCGCCAACAAAGGTGTTAAACAGCACCAGTCCCAATCCCGACCCTTGAGGAACACAACTCCTCACCAGTCTCCACTTGGACACTGAGCTGTTGACCACAACTCTTTGAGTGTGACCATCCAGTCAGTTCCTTACCAACAGAGTGGTCCATCTGTCAAATCCGTGTCTCTCCAATTCAGAGACAAGGATGTTACGCAGGATCGTGTCAGATGCTTTGCACAAGTCCAGGTAGATGACATGAGTTGCTCTTCCCTTACCTACCAGTGCTGTGACCCCATCATAGAAGGCCACCAAATTTGCCAGGCATGATTTGCCCTTAGCGAAGCCCTGTTGGTTGTCACCAATCACCTCCTTATTTTCCATGTGCCTTAGCATAGTTTCCAGGAGGATCTGCTCCATGATCTTGCTGGGCACAGAGGTGAGACTGACTGGCCTACAGTTCTCAGGTCAACACTTCTTTGAACAGCCAAATACAAGTCAGAGCATTAATTTTTAAAGAGCAATTTTAAAGACCATTAAAGAAAATCATGAAAAGATGAATGTACAAAAGTAGAAAAAAAGTATAGCACTAACAGTGTAAGCTTTGCAAGTCCTCACTATTTTGCCAAAAGGAATTCTGAAATGCAAATGAAAGTCAGACAAACACGCTGTACTGCTTAACAACAGGCAGTACTTGCCATACTTTGGTAAAGCCTGCTTGATAACTGACGACGTGCATGATTTACCCCACCAAGCAAATCCCTTCTCGCCTAGGGTATTCAGCAGTTTGCAGGAAGAGTTAGAGAAAGAAAGAGAAAATCATATTAAGCTTTGTCTCTTAGTATTCAGCTCTTCACATACTTTAAAATTTTTATGCAATTAGGTTATTTGCAATTGTATAACAAATAGTAAACCTATCTACTCTTATCTATCTACCCCTAATTTTAGAGGAAAGTCTCATGAATTCTCTTCTACTTCTTCATTGACAATGCAGTCTAATCTTGTATAAACCTGTCACTTCTGCTTCCAAAAGATAACAAAAAGCAGCATAACTTCCACTCCCTCAAGCTGAAAAGCTTGAGTAAGACTTTCATCGTACCTCTGCATGTTTTTATATCAGCTCTTCAGCCTGACAATGCAAGTGCATTATATTTGTCAAAACTACCATTATTGCATTGAACATGAGTCTGATGATGGCGAGTTTGGTATTACTTCCTTGAAAATAACATCTCAAGGAGAGTCCCATTGCCTCAAAGTGACAACCTGGAGGAGGATCCTGTGAAGAAGTTTCGGGGGGTTTTTTGTGACTGAGAAATGAATTGCATGCCGTTAAGAATGGCTGTAATAGCAGCACACACACAACTCACATCGTGGTGTACTCCCCATTTCTGTAACTGTCTGTCCTTCTCTCCTCCCTTCTTCATATAAATTGTCACTTCTAATGTGAAAACATGCCAATGTCACACTACGCATCCTTAAAAACAACCAGCTCTCCCGGACTTCTCTCTAGGGCCATATCTCATGGGATTCTTCCACACAGATCCCCAAACAAGTCAAAGCCTGCTCTCCTGAAGTCCAGGGTGGAGATCCTGCTATTTGTCCAGCTCCCACCTCTCAGGATCCTGAATTTAACGATCCCATGGTCGCTGCAGGTAAGGCTGCCCCTGACCTTCACATCTCACATGTATGAAGTCCAGCAGGAGTACTTCCCCTTGTCAGCTCCTCGATCACCTGGGTGAGGAATTTGTCGTCAATGCATACCAGAAGCCTCCTAGATTGCTTTTGCCTTGCTGATTTGTCCCACCAGCAGGTATCAGGTGGTTAAAGTCTCTCATGAGGACCAGGGTCTGTGAATACAAGACTCCCTCCAATTATCTGAAGGAGGCCTCATCTTCTTCCTCATAAGGTGTCTCGTAGCAGACACCCACAACTTTTCCCACATTGGTCTGCCTGCCTGGAATCTGTAAGCTCCCAGCTGGCTCCACAGCAAAACTCCATGCATTCTCGGTGTTCTCCCACATAAAGGGCAATTTCCCACCTCGCTGTCCAGCTGGTTCTTCCTGAAAAGCCTGTATTCATCCACCACAACACCGCAGTCCTGTGAGCCATCCTACCACCCACACACGATCCCAACAAGATCCTAGCCCTGCAACTGCATGCAGACTTCCAATTCCTTCCATTTGTTTCCATACTGCAACTGTTAATGTACAGGCACTTTAGAGAGGCACTCAGTCGTGATGATTATCCAGAAAAATCTATAAGAGCTTCCCCTGTAATGTCTATGGAAACACAACAAAACCTAAGGCAAATAAGCAGCACTGTTTGATCGATCTGACTTCCAGATACATTATCTGGTCTTCCATTAACCTAGGTTTAACATCAACTAAAGCCACTAGAAAGCATTTGACCTGCAAAAATCTATGTACATGTTACACAATTCTGCCCTGGCATCATAAACTCACTGTTCTCCTCTATTAGGCTACAAGCACCATGACGACCGTAAGCAGGCAGTCAAGTGAAGACTAACCTTCTCACACTACCCTTAAATCAAGACTGCTTTGCACCAGTGCCCCCCAAAATGATTCTGGACTTATGTACTCTACTACCCAAACGGAACTGGACAGAGCAATCCCAAACTAAGTCTGCTTGCTTATCAGAGTATTACTTGGCTAACAATGAAATAATGTGTTAAAAACAATTTTGGTAATAAACTTCATTTAGAATATATTGATTCCTAGTTTGTTCTCCGCTTGCCCCAGAATTTCTTTAAAAAGTAAGCCCACTCCTCATCCCCTCCAGTCAGCTGGTTAACATACTCCTGGAACTAGATTTTACTGGAATGCAACAATTGCTTTTGATAGTAACATGTTAGTATGTGCGCACAGGTAAAATACATTCATCTTCCCACTACATTCAACCAATTGAATGAAATTACTAGATCAATCTAATTTCTGCAATTTAAGTTAAAAACGCAAGAATTCTACAAAAACTATAGAAAAGAGTGTAAAGTCTATAGTTGTAAGATGCTGAAGAAACTGATCTGAAACACTGAAATTCCTGCCTACACACATTACTTCCTCTCCTTTAAAGGTGAAACATATTCTGAAAGCTCACTTCCCCTACTGTATCAGCCTAAACTTAGCTTTCAGAATTTTTCCTTAAGTAAAACACTGAATTTCAACTTCTTCTTCAAAACTTGAGCATAAATCAAAAAACAAATCAAATAAAAAAATTAAATAAAAAGAAAATCAAATAAGTCAAAAATATCAGGCTCGAGACCATCAAAGGCAGCTGAAGGTGCACAACTCCATGGGACCAGATGAGATGCGTCCGCAGGTCCTGAGGGAACTGGTGGATGAAACGACTCAGCCACCGTCCATCGTATTTGAGAAGATGTGGCCATCCAGGGAAGTTCCCGCTGACTGGAAAAGGGGAAATGGAACCCCCATTTTTAAAAAGGAAATAAAAGAAGTCCCAGGGAACTGGAGAAGAGAAGGCTCCGGGGAGACCTTAGAGCAGCCTTCCAGTACCTAAAGGGGCCCACAAGAAAGCTGGGGAGGGATTTTTTACAAGGGCCTGGAGTGATAGGACAGGGGGCAATGTCATTAAACTGGAAGAGGGAAGATTTAGACGAGATATTAGGAAGAAATTCTTCACGGTGAGGTTGGTGAGGCACGGGCAGAGGTTGCCCAGAGAAGCTGTGGATGCCCCATCCCTGGGAGTGT
>NW_009622455.1:0-4071 GCF_000690535.1 Cariama cristata | reverse complement strand
GATGGGGCTGTGAGCAACCTGGTCTGGTGGAAGGTGTCCCTGCCCGTGGCAGGGGGTTGGAACAAGATGAGCTTTAGGGTCCCTTCCAAACCCAAACCCCATTCTATGAGTCTATGAAAATAAAAACATAATTGCCTTAGAAAAAGTAAATACATTGATCACAATTACACAACGTCTTAAATGTCAAAATTAGATCACCTAACGGAGGTGCAAGTATGCCTAGTGAAACACAGCAGTTCAATGCAAAGTCATACTTACCATTGCGTTTTAACAGCCACCAAGACAAACAACTTCTTAAAAAGAATATACATTAATATTAATTTACAATTAAAGATTGAAATGCTTTCCAATTTGCTGATTTAAGAAAAGTACCGTAAAATTAACCCTTCCTTCTGTTGTACAGATAAGATACAAAAACAAACAAAAAAACAAGAGCTAAAGTGTTCCAAGAAGGGAGGAGGTTAAGAAAATGGCTGCCAAGGTAAGGAAGCTGCTGCATGCATCCACTGAGACAAGACAAAGCTGAACACTAAAGGCAAAGGAAGACTCACATTAATATTATTTTTCGTTTTCAAAACAAATAGTTTTCTACACTATCAGAGGGGAAAAAAAAAAAAAAAAGACTGGGCATTAGTTTATTCAGAAATTCTGTCACAGCAAGCATAAGCACTTGCTTTCAACAATCGCATTATATAAATCCCGTATATATATATATAAATCACGTATATAAAACCCTAAACTAAATGCTTGCACTGTTTGGGGCGGAGTGGGGTGTCTCGGACATTACCAGTGCCAGGGACAAATGCAATTACAGCACCGAGCTCAGCTCAGCTCTCAGCAGAAGATGCCATACAGTGAGCCTTATTCTTAGGAGACCTCGCGGGCACACGCAGACTGCTCAGAGTCTAAATGCTTAATCGCAGTAGTCCCAACTTGGCATCTGCAAGGGAAAGGTCTGGGTTTGAGACTGCAGGCTATTTCCCAAGCGAGCAGCCATCCTGTTCCTTTCCTACCACAACCAGCCTTCCCCAGTTGCTACAGCGCAGGCTGAAGGTGAATGCTGGGGACGGGAAAGCGCTGCCATTAGCGACCACAGAGAGCTGGACCTTTGCCCTCCGACACAGCTGCCCCTCTGCCCTTTATTCCTTAGGCAGTAGCGGTCCTGATCCACCGGGATGGGCTGTGAATACATCTGGGAAGTGGCATTTAGTCAGCTCAAGCAGCAGTTGCGGCATCCTCCCAGTAAAAACCAACAGATTGGAGAGAAGCCGACCAACGCCACCATTGGACTGCTCCAGCTTAAACGAAGTCAGGAATTCAGTGCTTGGATCCTCTCCTCCAACTCCTTCAAGCAAAACAGAGAGCAACAAACGTGCCAATGTGACAACTTTTTTCTTGCCATCCGGCAGTGAAAGCAACTAGCATGTGTTAACCCATCAAAAATGGTCCTGAGCTTCAGCACATGGTGGACTACCTGGGAACGGATTTTTAAACTCACCTTAGGGAGCACTACATTTTGAGGCACAGTCTATTGCTGCAAGTATTTTCACCAGTACATTAAATGAAAATTTACTGGTAAATTTTCTGGTAAATAAATTAAATGAAAACAGCACACAGGCTGCAAAGTAACAAACACTGAGCTAACGACTTTAGATTTAATATAAAATTTGTCACTTGTACTGACAAGTGTGCGCTGATTCCTTTTACAAAACTTTAAAGTTATAAATTTGACTTTCAGTATCAATCCAGTAACATAACAATACTGATATACAAAGAAAATAATAAAGCAACAGACTTACAAGAAAGCAGCAAAAGCTAATTTTAGAAGAAACTTTCAAGTCACACAGAAACCTAGTTTGCCATTTCACTGAACATTTAAACTTGCGCATAGTGAAAAAATGCAGTTGTACCATTGGAATTATTATTTAGCTGTTTAAACGTCACTAATGCAGCTCCACAAGCCAACTAATACACATTCCACTCTCCACGTTACAGAAAGAATCGTTATAAACTGGGTAGAGTTCTTTCTTATTAATAGCATGCTTAAACAAACAGAAATAAAACAGATCTTGCACCTACAGTGCTGAGCTTCAGAAAAGCAAAACACCAGCTTCCAAGGGCAGAAAGTCCAGGCCAAGCAACCGGAGCCTGAGGGGGTCGTGCAGAGCCCTAAAACCCCACCAGCAGCCTCCTGCCAACACACATCGTCCTGCCCTCCACCATAACCGCGGCCCTTGCACACACAACTGCCAGGACCCACTGTACAAATCAGCTCTGGGAAACGATTTTGCCAAGCATTCATATAGAGAGGGAACAGGCTGAGCCGGATTTCAGAAGCAGCCCATACTTCCACGTCGGATGGATGTGACTGTGCAACTGCACTTCTAAATATAAATTTAATCTAAAATGGCAACCAGCAACGCTCTTCTGAGTTGCCAGTGGAGTGATGACTGGAAAAAAAAAGCATAATACCCAATGAAGTAAATTATTCTTGTTATCGGTTTTGCCTATATTTTCCTGCCTCAGGGCCACCTTTCTACAGAAACTTCATCTGGGCCTAACCTAATGTGCAAGAGAGACAGCTTAAACTAAAAAACTGTAAATAAAAGCAAATCCCACTTGCTTCAAATGTTTCAAAGCAAAAAAGGAAGTATTTTATGTTGTGGCAACTTGTTTAAAGAAAAACACAGCATAAAGTGACCCACAAAAATGCAAAATACAATATTCTTCAGTTTCAAGAACTTTAGCATTCCAGGATGCTGGATAACAGTGTGGGATATGAGTGTTCACAATGCAAGGACATCTGAAGTTTTAGAAATGCCTTATTACCTGTGCTATTCTCAAATTAATCTCAAGTGTTCAGAAGGAACATTTCAAGCCATGGAAAAATGTTTTGATAAGCTCTAGCTTTTGAAAGTACTTTCAACAAAAGGTTCACAGAGTAAACATGAGATTTCACCTATGATTTAGCAGTTCTTCCCACCACTCCCAGTACCTACCAAAATACAAACAAAATGTAAACCATTTCCAGCAAAGTCAGAAGCTAGAAAAATTCTACTGCAAAAATGACACCTTTTTTCAGGCTTCTGCTCTTATCTGTAGATCTACTTTCTTCCCACTCTCTGTTATGAATGTGCTAGAGCTTATACAACACAACTGGCATAGCTGGCCTTGCTAAGTTAGCTCACAGCCAAATCAATTGATGGATGGGCTGCAGATGATATGCAGTTCCATCTGCAGTCAAACACATACCTTACTCTAAAGCAAAGCAAGTTTTCCCCTTCTGGACAGGCAACACACGATGGTCACAGGATTGTCATGAGAGTCGGAGTGTCTGATAAAGCATTATTTGATAAACACTGGACATCACCTTTCAAATTTAAGAGGCATTAACAGTCAGCAGAGTATAACGAGTAAAGCAAATAAAAGAGAATCTCTTGGGATTTTAATGCCAAGTCATGTCTAAATTTATAGTCTTGATGAAGCCACTGGGCAGAAGGACAGCACCTGATGACTATAAAATATACTAAAGACAGAAGACAGGTATTTAGCATGAATTACTTCTGTTCTCCAACTGTGCCAGAAGGGATAAAGAAAAAAGGCTAGTTTGTGCTCACTTCTATTTAAGAGCTCAGTTACCTGTACTGAAGCAGAGCATGGAAGACTTAATGACTGTTTTGTGACAGTTACTCAGAACAGGTCTGTATTTTTTCTTAAGCAATATGGTTAAAGCAGCTTGCAAAACACCGTAATGACAGGCCTACTGAAACGCTCAGACAGCAAGCTGTAACTTCATAAATTCCAAGCTGCTACCTATGCTACAATGGATATTCTAGAGAGTGACGATATCTTCATTAACACAACTGGCACAGGATAAAGTCGCAAATACTCTGTCAGCACACACATACCCAGTCTTCGCCACACCAAACGCTCCCCTAGCATTGCAAGCGTAGCCCAACACCCACCCTACCCACCTGCTCGCGAAAAAAGGAATGCCTGGCAAAGATGCCCGCCCGACCCCATGCCGTACCCTCCCGCAGGGTACTTTATACAGTTGGGCCGCGGCAGAAA
>NW_009622454.1:73949-82472 GCF_000690535.1 Cariama cristata | reverse complement strand
AAAAATTCTAAATATATATATAAATAGGAGTTTCTAAAAGAACTATGTTTCCACTTGTTTTATAAGATAGTGCAGGCTTACTGAGTGTTAATGGCATTCAGAAGTTGGGTGGGTTTTTTTCCTAAATAAACTAAACAAATAATTATTAAAGGAAAAGGATTACTTGTAGGATAGGTCATTATACAGTGAGAGGAAGCAATGTTAAATACCCAGTGGGTTTTCCCCAAGAAGCCAACTGCCAGGAAGAGGATTCCTATCTCTTAACAACAGAAACTACATCATATGCCATCTTCAATCGCACGCTATCAGAAGTTCAGTTACTAGTGTTATAATACAGAATGTTCACTGTGGCTCTTTCCTCTAATACTCTGTCCTTTGGAGGAAGAAAAACCATATTTTTCAGGATATTATGCTAAACAATTACAATCATTAAATAAAGTCTGCATGGATAGCTTTTTTTATAATAGCTGTATTAAATAAACACAAGAACTAATACAATTTTTTATGTAGCTATTCCAATTTACTCTTTTTTTTCCTTTTAAGAAATAAAAACTGTAATGACACTTTGTTCTTTAAACTGTTATGTTCCATTTTTTATGGCATTTGGTAAACTTTATCCATATCAGTCTGCTGCAATTTTGCTCTTATTAACACTTTCTTTAATAAATTTCTTTTGCTTTAATACCATCATGGCTATTCTGCAGGTTATTCTTTTTATGAAAAAAAGATAAACAAGAGAGACCAGTATAAAGACTTCACAGAAGTGTATTGCGCTTCAAGAGAAAACAATCAGAGACATAATTTTATTTTATATTATATTGCTTCCTAAAAACAATGAACCAACATGAAAAATATTGCTCTTTATTTTAACTTTCATTCAAAGAGGGGAAAAAAGACTACTCAGAATAAACTTGTAAAGAGTATAAATCTTGCCTGGATAACAAATGTACAGTGTTATTGTTTAATAGTCTTGTTTATGTTTGTTGTTAGGTGTTTGGAAAATGGAAAATACTGCTTTGCTTTTACTTTGCAGAAATGTTTCATAATTTCATATACATAGTCAATCAGTATCTCCATTTGTAAGGATTACAGGTAACAGGATGAAGATGACAGGGATACAACATCAGTTCAGCTTCTCGCACTACTCTGTAAGAAGTATCACTATGCATTAGACCACAGCACTCATATCTCCTGAGTTTTTAAGTATTATTTTCAAAACTTCTCCCCCACCCAAAAAAAGGTCACATATTCTTCCTTCACACTTACATGAAGGTCTCACTAAAACTAATGAGAAACAAGTAATGTGCTTTTCCCCAAAAAACTTTATTCTCTGATAAAAATAAAGATTACAGGATAATGCCTTCCATTTTCCAAAGAAGGAAGGATTTAGGGAGCTTCCTAGGACTTTCTCTAAACTACATTTATATGCTACTATGCTGATAGCAAATGTCAGGAAATGTACTTTCCTATATTTCAGCACTTAAGCCTCACTCATAAAAATTAGGTGCTTAGGAACCAATTAAATTACTTCGCCTTAGCTAGCAGTGTACTACAAGCAAGAGAGAATAGTCACCTGTGGTCCCAGTTTGGACTCATATTTCTCATTAATAGTTGTTTCTCATTAATAGTTGTTAGGAACAGAAAAAAATATTTTGGAAATTTAATCACACCATCACTTTCAGGAAGATTGTGCTAACCTATTTTGACGGTGAAGTCAGAGCATTGGGCAACTTCAGGAACAACAAAAAGCAATATATTGTGGGGGCTGCCTTGTCTCTCAGAGGAAACTAATAAGTAATTACATATGATGAAAATTACAAATTATTTTGTGTTGTATACAGAGTCTGAGCATGAACGAAATCACCAAGGACTAGTAACTTGGAAGTAACATATATATTTTCTGATTTCCTGATTTGTTGATTTAATGCCATGTGAATAGGCTGTACTTGTTAGCTTTTATGTTGAATTTTCATTAGAGGCAGAGAAGAAGGAGCAAAGTGCATGAATAGATTTATTCAAGGAATCCGTGTGGCATCCTCTTTGGAGTCAATTTCACCCATTTTTTGAAGAGGTTAATGTCTTCCTATACAGTACAATGAGTTCTTCAGATTTTGAGTTCAGCCTTTTGGCCCTTAACATCCACGGAGATTATGTCATATTTAGGGGGGAAAAAAACCACAGCAGTCCTACTTGCCTACCATGTCTTCATTACTAGAACCTCCAGATGAGAAAGGACTCTGCTCTAACATGGAACAAAAGATTGTAAAATACATATTCACAGCAGAGCCAAAATTGCTTTGGTAATAAAAAATTATCTTTTTTTTCTCTTTGAGGGCTACCGCATAGGTAAACCATTATTAGTCGCTCACAGCCAGCAACTGGCTGTGAACTGAGCTGGTGAATAAATCAGCCTACCTAGATAAAGATCCAGAATACTGGGTGTGTCAGTACCCAAGCGAGGCCTCAAACAACGTCAATTTTTCTGTTTCTCTAATGCAAATGGTTTAAGGATGGATGACCCCATTCCTTTAATGTCCATTTGGGTGCTTCGTATAACTATTTGAATATTCACTTGAACTTCATTCATTTGACCACCAATTAGGGACCTGATGAAAAGACTGCTTCCTCATATAATCCAAGAACACCAATGCATCTTCCAGATAGTTGAAGTACGAGATATCCATTGCTAAATCTGTTGCTTTCACAGCTGAACTGCTTCTTCACAATGGTAAGAAGCAACTATGCATATTCTTTCTTTCCTTTATAAACCTGGCATATAGTGTTGTTTGTTACCACTTGATTAATCTGTCTTCAAATTAACGGTAAAGTTCCACAAATACTTGAGCTCTGACCTTCAGTACATTCACAGGTTTCTCCAAATATTTTACCTGATTATGAACCCGAAACATTTCTTACTGCTCAGTGATGGATGGATGTATCCCTTTGGCATTACTTAGCAGAGGATTAGAGAAATAGATATCTCCACAGGCAGCTGAGGTCTTTCCGTAAATCTAACACGAGTTAACATCCTTAATTTGAAGGATAGATAAAAGCAGTAAGACCCTAAGAACTCCAGATCACGGGTCATCTTCCTTCCTTTGTTTTAGGAGCTACCCTAAACAGAAGCTATTCCTTCAGTTCCAAAGAACATTGTCTTCTCCAGATCTCTGTCTCCAATCATAGAGATACTTTGAGAATGGTTTTGAAAAATAGTGATAGGTAGGTACAGCATAGAAATAAACATAATAATCAGATTGGTCCATTGTTGCCAGTTTCTGTAACTCTGGAAATTTGTGAACAGTTCCTAAACAAGAAAGGAACGGTATAGACCGTTTACATTAAGCGTAACACAACTTCCAAACCAACCTTCCCAGATACAGAACATCTATGCTTCTTTCTTGGGACTTCTGCAATTCACTGATAGAGAAAGTGAAGCACAAATGTAATGCCTTTTCTATTTTTCTAGGGCAAAAATACAAGCCCTGGAAGAAAAATATATAGCCTATGAATGCTTTGGCAGCCTTTTGTGACAATGGAGATTCCCATGAATCAACTAGCAAAATCCAGATCAATCTGGAGTGATACCGAGAACCTAGATACCTCTGTAGACTAATATTTAAAATCCTCTCTGCTGTCCTATTAATGTTTACTGTTGAGGTCTAGTAATTCCTTATAGTTTAAATATCATCATGGAGATTTCTTTGCTTCTGTATACGAAAAGTCAGCAAAATGGGCTCCCTGAGAAAATAGGGAAATTTTTGCAGTGCACTGGTAGCTCCAGATGTCACACATGTGCCCTCTACTCCTGGCAGCTGCTTTGATCTGCCACTTCTGTAGTGCAGTGCCACTTCTGTTTTCAAATTCGGGGAGAATGAAGAGATTGTCATTGGCTGTAGTCCCCAACACAGAGGAAAGCAACTCCACAAATTGAAAACTTGCCTTTTAAACATCCTTATCAAGTTTCACGGCTCGCTCTCTCTGTGCTATTCACTGTACATTAAATGACCAAAGGAAATGGTTTTTGGCAGGTTTCTCCAAAGAATGCCCCAAATCTCCTGGATGTGTAAAAAGATTAGAAAGGTACAGCATAAGGCAGCATATTGCTAAAGCAGCAGAATTTGTTGGGAGACTTCAATACTGCATTTTCAGCTGCCAATTTTAACTTCATGTGCTTTTCACCAGAGCAAGGCTGGAACAGAACTACTGTTTTGCTGTGCTGATGTCAGACCAAGAAACTTGACAACAGAACTAAACCAGTCAGTAACACGCTCCGTGTTCTGAAGTGTGCAGGCCACCAACAGTCTGTGCATACTGAGAAGTTGCAATCACTGGCAGTATGCAGACTGCAGGACAGCAAATTCGTCGCCTTTAATATGCAGGTCTGAGAGTGGGAAACTCTACCTTTTACTGCTTTCTGCTGTCTCTAATGGCATCATACAGCTGTTACAGAACAGAAGGTGTTAGATGAGAGTGATACAAAGACATGGCACTCACCATCTTGGACAGTGAAAATTCCTGCCATTCCGTCTTGGTCAAAATCTTTGCTACCACTCCATTAGGAAATAAGAAGAAAAAATGGGGGAAAAAAAGGAAAGAAAAAGAAAACAGTATTCATGTTATCTATCTTGATAGTGCAATTTGTGCAGAAACCTCCTGAAACAAATTTTATACAACTGTAGTGCGTCCATTGCACTCACTTTAAGGTATATTTGATTGCAAAAAGCAATCTGGACTGTGCCTCACCTAGATCCAAAGCTAATCTGACTAGAAATTCAGCAAATTCAATAGGATGCCTGATATTGCTCAGTAAAGAATTTTGTCCAGCAGCTAAAGAAGAAGATATTTTTATGACTAACACAGCACAAGCGGTCTTTTTGTTTGTTTCCAGAGGCAGATGTATTCTCTCTGTCTTGGAACTCTTTAGAAATTTTCTCTTTACCCCACAAGCTGGCAAACAAATGTAACTTTATTATTTTTCCTCCTTCTTTTAGACAAGGCATTGACTTCTGCATTTGAATGTTTCAGAAGGAATATCACTGTGGCCTGATGCTTCACCTTGTGACAGCTACATAAGAGCTTTAAGAAACTGCTGTGGATGCTAGTGCTGCTCCTATGTGGGGAACAGCAGAACTTCACTTATAGCTTTAGGCAGGCAGTGTATTAAACTGTTGAAATGTTTGTGCCAGCGACAGAGGATTTTCCTTTCATTCAGTTTGACAGCATTTGACCATCTTCACTACAGAATGGTATAACACCACTAATTTTACAGCCAGAAACTGTTTTCAAGCTGTCTTAGAAACTTTCAGATTTTTTCTGAGCAGAAGCATGTTGAGGTTTTTCCATCTTTTTTGACCAGTTATCTGCTACAGTATGAACATTTGCTTCTGCTTTATGTTTATCTCTGTAGTAAGCAGCTTTTGGGTTTGCCAATTTTTTTTCAAATCTTGTGCAGTATATGTTATATATACTGAGGAATCTGATGGAATCATCACTTTTCATCAGTGCAGTCTTGATGTTTGCATTTGACAAAAGCCTAAGAACTCTGCAAAGGCCTTGCATAGCATGCTTGAGAGTTTTTCACTTATTTGCCATCTTTAACTTAGGTTTCATAATTGGAATACAGCAATATCTAGTATATTATCCAATTTCTTCTTGGTGTCTGCCACTGTAACTCACATATTTTTAAGGTGTTTTGTCTGTTGTTGTGAAAATGATCAGAGAAGAGAGGACAGAACGGCAAGTGCACACAAAAATAAATACGCTAGATCATAAGGCTCTGACCAGTTTTGTAAAGCATGGGAGAATGATGCCATGAGGGCATTGATTTGCTGAAGACTTCCATGTAGCAAGAGCAAGACTATCTGGAACTGCTGCTGTATTCCTATGAAGATTAAGCATGATTCTACCTTTTGGACAATACCCTTCTGAACCAAAAGCCTTCATGACCACAATCAATGCTACCACCTCTTATTTTGTTATACTTAATGTCAGAGTAAATCAACAGAAAACTCATGCGAGAATCTAGGATAATAATATAAAAGCAAGACCATTTTTCCTAGTCCAGTAGGATATAGGACGTTGGAGCTGTAAAGAATAAAACAGCAAAGCTTAGCTTTGTGTCCATAATGACAGCATTTTTAAGGTAACTCTGCTTATTGAAAATTCCTCATGATTTGTACAATCACATTATCTACTTGGTCAGTACCTCCTTCTTTTTCTCCATCCCTGTAGGAAGAAATATTAATTCTCCAAATACTACAATATAAAAATGAGTATAAAATTTGTGTCGTAAACCTTTTTTTTAAAATACAGAACTTTCTTTTATTTCTATAATATGGAAATAAAATTATATCTGCGTTAAAAACTAGATTCTGGGGCCCTGGCCAGGGTCATAATCTTTGTGATCATTTTTAGTCAAACACTTATAATCCAGTTCTTACCAATCTAGCTATCATAAATCGTTGCTTTTGTGAAAGTGACATAAAACTGAGTGGAAGTGTGTTGTTGACATTTTAGTCTACATAAACTAGCAGAGGACAGACCCAATATGGAGTTGACATATGATATTTACAGTATAGAAAGAACTTGTTACAACCTTTTCCTGTCCCATGAGGGACCTCTCCCCGAGGCAAGTCTATAGTTTTCTGCAGTCAAAAATGGCACACTTTGCTATGAATGGACTCTTGCTTCAGGGCCATGGGTTCTTCTGTCTGCTTTTGCTACCTCTATCTAGTAGCAATTCTTTAAAGGTTATTCATTGTTACTACGTTCCAAATGTCCCTGATTTCTGCCCCCTTGCTTTTACAGTCCCCAGTGAAACCTGAAATGGTATTAACACCTCCCAGCAGCACTACTGTATTCCTGTTCTTCACTGGCTATTGTACTTCAAGATAATTTTCCCTCAAAATCTTTTCAGAAGACCCTTGTCCTCCTCTATTCCCAAGCTGTACCATGGATCACAAAGGTGGGCAAACCCAGCTCATGATACATACAGGTGCAACATCACCCTTACAATATCAAATGACCTCTCAGGTAAGAGATAATTCTCATCTAGACTGTTGCCATTATCAGGGTATTTTCATTAATTTATCACTTTTATTTCTGCCTGTGGTTTCTCTTCATAAATATTTTCTTTCCTTGCTAAAATTATCTTTTACATTTATGCTGAGTAGTAAGTAAGACAATGTGTTTATCATAAATAATTTAACAACAAAAAATATTTGATAAAACTCATGGGGAAACTAGTTATTTACATAACTAAACTTTCTAACAGATATGAAGTTGACAATAATACTTGCTTTATCATCATAAAACTTCATAGTTTTTGTCATTGATCAGGACTCCATTGTGCCAAGTGCTATACACTCGATGCTGTGTAAACAAAGAACAAAAACATAGCTCCTGCCCGAGACAGCTTACCATCTGCAAGGCAACAGAGGAATATAGACAGATGGAGAGGTATAGAAGGTGACAAGTTGATTGTGATCATTGTGGTAGGCAGTAGTCGAAGCAGAAGAACACTGTTCTCAAGTTTTAAACAGGCATCAGAGAAAGAAAGGTTTTAGGGAGATACAACTCTCCTAGGCCACTGGAATATATCAGTGACTTGCCATTTATTTCTACATTTTAATCTGAACTCTCCTTTTCCTCTCTCCAAACCCTCAGGTTCTCTCTGAATAAAAACTGGTAGTAAAACACACAGAGAACAACCACCGCCTTCACTTGGAGAAGCTTCACTTGCCGGTAAAGTCCCATAATCTCATTTAAACGTACATTTAAAGCTTTAGAAAGATGTTAGAAAATGATAAAATGTTAACAGGAGTATGCACTTGGATGAACCCAAGATCTGTACCTATATTAGTGTTGTTAAACAAAAGGCATAGCTTGAAATTCAGACCCAAACCACTCTGGTAGGAGAAAAAAATTGGTGAAATGACTAAACAAACTTGATGATGATGTAAACACTAAGGTTTAATCTACTGTAGTATATACCAACTCATCAGGCTAGATTTCACCCCAGTCTGCACAGAAGTCCTGCTGCAGACACTGAACATACCAGTAACGGGGACACTGCATATAGACAAAATGGAGTATCTAATTTTATATAGCGTTATAAAGCTAAATCGGCTGTTTGTATGGATTCTTCCAGAAACTGGTGGCTTTACCTTCTTTTTATAGTTGCTCTAACACCAAAGCCTGATGTCCACATAACCTTAGACAGCCCGTCTGGCAGCTGCAGGACCCATACTCTAGCAAATACCTTGTAGGAGCTATGGCAGAGGTGTCCCCAGGGCCTCCTCAGTCACATCTCCAGCAGCCTGTTAGCTGCATCTGTGGCAGCTCTCGACGAACTTGCCTCTTGGGCTGCCCAGGGGTCAAGCTTGCTGATGAGCTGCATGAGCCGCCTCATTTTGCTGGACAGTTTTGTTTTCACTTCTACCTGGCTATGAGCACTTTGCCTCTGCTTGTCTTTGTATTACCTCCTATAATAGGTACAGATGAGTTATATTCAATGTTTTTAGC
>NW_009622454.1:45026-73918 GCF_000690535.1 Cariama cristata | reverse complement strand
AGAGTGTTTATAGCTCCAGTAAATCAATATGGATAGGAGGGAGAGAAATATAGCCCCCATCTTTTTGAATTATCTACATTCCAGTAAATTTGATAATTTGCTTTTCTTAGTGTAAGGCAAAACATACATCCTTTAAAAATTTACAGTGCCTGATACAGCAGATTCTCAACAGTCAAAGCCCAACTCTTCTTTAAGTGGGTGTAATTTTAAGAGGAAAACAAAGCAGCACAAATATTTAAATTAGCACTCACATTTCAGCTCTGAGAAATATATAAAAAAAATAATTACAGGTCCAAGCCACTGGTGTACACTTCACAGATGCAAACATAAACTGTGGCTGTACGGAGGAGTCTATGCATAGCTATCTTCATTTTTAGTCACAATGTATTTGCTGAATTCCACTATTAACATATTTATAAAGAAATTGAAAACCATAAATCCAATTTATATACATTTATTTTTTCCTGTCAGTCTAGGTCCCTCATCTTGTCTCAGACTAAAGCGATTTCAGCACTGATCATCCTGCTGACATAAATATCGACACTGAAGCCATACTGAAGGATAAAACCAAACTGTAAGTAAATAAATGCTTTAGTTTTACCATTTGGCTTAGTCTTGCCCAACTTCTTGTGCATTATTCCTGTTTAAAACCTCTTTATGCAGTCATATGTCACAAATGACTTTGACAAGGCAAAGACTTTCTATAGGTTGTTAAATGTATACATTGCATAGTAATGTACCATGGTGTCCAATCATCTCAACTGTGGCCTCAAGTCTTACAGCTATACATATTTTACTTCATTAAGTTGTAAGACAGAATTCCTGTGTTATCGTTTTCCATATCAAAACATGCAGCTGCTATAGCCTCTTTCACTTTATTCATCCTCATCACTATCATGGTTTATTTAACAGTAGTAACATCTCAAACTTGTACAAATACCTTGCTGTTGTCATAAGCTACAGCACTGTGTATATTGCCTTCCAGTGTCTTTGCACAGCCCAGGCTTAACATAAAAGGAAAATGCTTCCATCCATGTGTCAGCAATATGATAAATAGCAATGATGGAAGACAGTAAGAGGCCTGTGTGTTGAAAGGAATTTGCGTAAAACTTCCCTCCCTTCCCCTCTGATACATCAAAGAGTGCTTGGTTCTCTGAAGCGATCACAAAAGGCAAGCCACGTGGTACTGCAAGCTGTGGCAAGCAGAGGTCTGCTGTCTATGCACGCAGCATGAAATACGCAGCCAGAAATGCAACATGTCCAAGAGGTGGAAGAGAGGAGGAAGGAAGACAGAAGCGTTAGGACGAGAAAGAACGGAGTGTGACAAGAGAAACTGAAGATGCAGAAGTTAAGTAGACAATAGGTTTAGCCAGTATGACATGTACAGTCAGACAAAAGGTAGAGCATCTTTCCAAATGGCATCGAGCTGCTGAAAAGAAATGGAAAATAAAAAGAAATTGAGAAAAAAATACATGAAAAACATCAACAGAGAAGAACAAAAGAGAAAAAAAGGGAAAGCTGAGTGAGATATGAAGTGATTCTAGAAACAAAACAAAAATCTCCCAACAGCATAAATGCAAAATGGGGACAAATGGTGAATAAAATGGTTAAGAGCAGGCCTCAGTTTACTGCTGGCATAGTTAATATGCTGTACCAGGTTGAAGGAAGATAACAGCTGCCGCCTTCTCTATGCAGAAAAATATCCACCTAGTAAAACATTCGGTCACCCTGCAGTTTGCACTAGCCTACAGCCACTATCACTGGAAACATGTTGTGTGATTAAATATTCTGGTAGACATGGAAATATTTGAGCAAATGAGAATATATTTTAGAAGAAGACAATCAGCGACCAATGCCATATTGTAATAGCAGCCATAGGCAAGAAAAGAATAAGAAATAAGTATTCCTCATAGTGAAAGTCTTTAATGTTTTGTACATAGAAGAAAAAGAGATCTATTACACCTGCAGCAAACTACTTGGAAAAAAAAAAGGATTTGCACTGGTAGGAGCTAAACAAATATTTGCTAAATAACACATAATATGCATTTAGATTTTTTTAATTTTCAACAGTTCTTTTTAAATGCCTCTAATGATTCTGTAGCTGAATTTACTAACGGAAAAAAAATGCTTCAGTCTCTGGAAAGCAGCCTAGATGTGGAAGGATGAACGCTCTGAATTAAGGTATCTTGGTCACCAATCTTAGGGATTAATTTACTCAGTTTGCCTCCAAGAATTGAACAAATTTGGGTGGGCAATTTGAAGACTATTTAATTTCATCCCTAATCTATATACTGCAATAACAAATGCAGTGATTCTAAAGAAGCTGTTAACTGAACAAACAACAGAAAGAAAATCAGCTGTCTACCATATGTTTCTTGTTTATTTAAACAAAAATATCCATTTTGAGCTCAATCCAAAGTCCATCCAAGTCAATGGAAAGATTCTTACTAACTTGAGCAAGCTCTGGAATAAAGTTTATCTGGTTTTACATGTAGAATCTGTATTGTGTATTAGCCCTACAACTGACCTCTCCTCAGTTCCTCAGGTCTCCTCAGTTGAAACACTAAAGAAAAAATTTTAAATTGTATTTAGTTACTGTGTGTTGACCTGTTAAAACCTCAGGCTGCAGGAATTCAGCGCAGCAGCTGATTAGATGCCAGGTAAGTGCTCCTTTGTACATTCAGTTACCTGCTTTGTTGATGTAAATACTCTATTTGAGTACAAAGTACCATCATATGAGAGTAAACGTTCTCTCATTCCAGGATGACTTATTATTTGCATTCATTTCAGATGGAAGACTTTGAGAAACAGGAAATCAGTTTCTTGAGGTCTAAATAGATTCCCTAAAATTTGAGATAAAACCTGGTTTGAGCAAATAAAGATATTGTGCAAGTATATTAAATATTTGGATTTAAATGTATGCAAATATCTTAAGTATTTAAATTTAAATATGGTATTTAAATATTTAAATATAGTATTTGAATGCATATTAATTAAAGATATGGGGAAGCATTACTTTTGAATGCAATGTACAACAGCCCTCAGGAAGTTCCATTAGCCTTAGTTTTGGAACAATATCTTTGCCTCTGTTCCTCCTTACAAAAAGATGAAGTTTAGGATCATTCTAATTATATGTACTTCAGATGATCTGTTTCCTATTTTGCTTTCAAGTTTCTGTCATGCAAATACTAAGTCCCTCCATGCAAAACTCCCACTGTCACCAGATCCTGCCAACCTGTAAAAGTGTCATTTGTCCCGTGAAACCATATTTTTCCTTTTACAAAATGTTGTTCCTTGACAACACTGACAGAAAGTTCATTCTTTGTCATTATATATTGACATCTTACACCTTTTCTTTTATTCAAAGCAGATATACAAAAAACAAAAACAAGAAAGAGGAAAGATCTCTTTGATATTTGTATCTTGACCTCGAAAGAGTCATTACACAGCTACTGGGCCCAGCACATTTTAAGAATCTAGATGCTTTTTTTTCATGAAAGTCACAACTGGGACAAAATTGCTTTGAAAGTCAGTCCACAGAGATCTGCTGTAGTAGCCAAAAAGCAGCAGCCGCCTCTGTCAATACCTAGAGGAATTCTGACCCAGTCAACCGTATTTGTGATAGATACACTGACAGACAGAAATAAAGTGTCTTATGTAATTTACCAGCCTGCAATTTAGACATTGCAGCAATCCTTAATCAAATTCTTGCAAATAAGCATACAGGAATTCAATATAGTTTGAATTGCAGCCTCCACAAATATAGCAAACACACAGTTTGAAATGTTAAACACACCAAGTGTCTGGAAATTTTCAACTGTACATTTGTAAGAATTATTGTGCCCCAAAGCCCAGCTCTTCAGATCATCACTCCCTAAAGGGGCTGTGCTAGAGAGCAGAAATGGAAGGTTTCTACCAACAGGTAGGCGGATGCAAATTGATTTTCAAGTGCCTTCCAGCCTTGGTCTAACCCAATGCAATCTATTCTCTCATCACTTATTAAATTTAACTATTTTGACATTAAGGCAACACTGAGGATAACCATTTTCAACTGTTTTCAAAATAAGCCAATTTTTCCTTTTAAGTCAGTCTACCTCATTCATTCTGAAATGGCTATACAACAACTAGCTGACATTGCAGTGTCAGTACGGTAAGAGACATAAAAGAAATTATATTGCCTTGGCCTACATGAGGAAATCCCCTCAACAATGCAAGAGAAAATGGGTTTTGAACACAGAAGTTACATGTCACTGTGTTGCTAGTGCATGCTTTTCCTCCTCAGTTACAGCAGAACTCTTTGGCTAATGCACTCGTACTTAGAATAACAGAATCATGGAATTGTTTAGGTGGGAAAAGACCTTTAAGATCATGGAGTCCAACCTTTAACCTAGCACTGTCAAGTCTACCACTAAACCATGTCCCTAAGTGCCACATCTACCCATTTTTTAAATACCTCCAGGGATGGTGACTTCACCACTTCCCTTGGGTAGCCTGTTCCAATGCTTGACAACCCTTTCAGTAAAGAAAGTTTTCCAAATATCCAATCTAAACCTCCCCTGCTGCAACTTGAGGCCATTTCCTCTTGTCCTATCGCTCAATACTTGGGAGAAGAGACGGACACTCACCTTGCTACAGTCTCTTTTCAGGGAGTTGTAGAGAGTGATAAGGTCTCCCCCAGCCTCCTTTTCTCCAGACTAAACAACCCCAGCTCCCTCAGCCGCTCCCCATCAGACTTGTGCTCCAGACCCTTCACCAGCTTCATTGCCCTTCTGTGGACACGCTCCAGCACCTCAACGTCTTTCTTGAAGTGTGGGGCCCAAAACTGAACACAGTACTCAAGGTGCAGCTTCACCAGTGCCGAGTACAGGGGGACGATCACTTCCCTGGTCCTGCTGGCCACACTATTGCTGACACAAGCCAGGATGCCATTGGCCTTCTTGGGCGCCTGGGCACACTGCTGGTTCATGTTCAGCTGGCTGTCAACCGACAGCCCCAGGTCCTTTTCCACCAGGCAGCTTTCCAGCCACTCGTCCCCATGAGAACAAGGGCTAGTGACCGTGAGACTTCTCCCAGCTGCTTATAGAATATTTTGTCTACCTCTTCATCCTGATTGAGTGGTCTATAACAGACTCCCACCATGATGTCTGCCTTGTTGGCCCTCCCCCGATTCTTACTCATTAACACTCAACCCTATTGTCACCACCTCTAAGCTCTAGGCAATCAAAACCCTCCCTAACATACAGGGCTACCCCACCGTCTCTCCTTCCTTGCCTATCCCTTCTGAAGAGTTTGTAGCCGTCCATTGCAGCACTCCAGTTGTGTGAGTCATCCCACCATGTTTCTGTCATCGCAACTAAGTTTTCCTGCTCTATAATGGCTTCCAGCTCCTCCTGGTTGTTGCCCGTGCTGTGTGCATTGGTGTAGACGTATTTCAGTTGGGTTGTTGATCCCGCCACCTTGTTGGGAAGAGAAGCCCTAATTCCTTTGTGACCATTCTCAGGCACTTCCATGATTTCTAATACATCAATAAGCCTTGTGTCTTTGCTGTCACATGTATCTCCATCACCTGCCTCCACTGAGACAGTAGACCGAAGGACCTCGCTAGCACGCGGTCTCTCATACATTGGCTTGCCGCCCGCAGGCTTATCTGTAGTGATCCTGGTTTTATCCCTTTCCCACTTCAAATCCAGTTTAAAGCTCTTTCAACGAGCCTTGCTAACTCCTGAGCAAAGAACCTTTTCCGCCTTTGAGGCAATTGCATCCTGTCTGTTGACAGCAGGACTGGTGTCATGTAGACCAATCCATGATCAAAAAACTCAAAATTCTGCTGATGGCACCAGGCTTGGAGCCAGGTATCGATCTGCTGGCTCTTCCTGTTTCTTTCCTCATTGTTCCCTGCAACTGAAAGGACAGAGGAGAACACTACTTGTGCTCCTGATGCCTCAAATTACACAGACATTCATACACCTACCCTCCTCCTCCTCTCCCAAATGGTTGACAGTATGAAGTTTTATGTAAGGTATGATCCAGATCTGAGTGGCCCCAATCCTCTAGTTACCTCTTCCTTTTTGTTTTGGTAGGGGGAGAGAGAGAGAAGCATAAATAACTCATGTAATTTGTTTCAGTGCCAAACTGATTTTAAAGTCAATGATAAGATTTCCATGAGCTTCAAAGGAAGTGGCAGTAGATCCTCTTTGTGTCAAGATATATGCCAATGCTAACTTAAATTTAGAGTATTCTTTCACAAGTTTATTTTCTAGTCCCAGAACACTGATAAACAATGAATACTATGTTATTACATAACTCTGGTATCTTCTGTTAAGATACGTCTGCATAACTAGATGGCTACATTAGAAATAATATCTTTAATAAAAAATGATTGTAAAATACTATGTGGATAAAATTTCTTAGTATGAAGATGTTAGCCTAAATGTTTTGATTGCATTATGTCGAACTCATAAAATGAAATTTCTACACTATAAAAGCATTTTTACTAGATTACAAAATGCTTAAGTGGTGGATACGACTAATTCAATAAAAATCAATAGGAAACTGATATGATTACATTTCTTCCATCTTTATTTCCATTTCATCTATCATTCTTTCTATAAACACATGCTTGCATTTTTATGAAATTTTTATTATTTGTATAAGCAACATTATTCAAGTTTCATGAATTTGACCAAGTTCATAAACTGAAAATTATTCGTAATCTACCTTATTGGGTTTCTCCACTAAAGTTCTGACCTAGCTGACCCTAGCTAATAGAACAAACGTTTATGCAAGGCAGGTTTTACATAAGATGAAATAAAGAATCTGTATTTTACTTGTAATGCTGCAGCCACATGTCAAAGTAAATTATTTAAACAAGTAATTGTGCAAGCAAATTTATCCATTAAGTGCCAGATTGCGTACAAGAGCAGGAGGATAGCCTCTGCTCCAAGGCCAGCCACAACTATCACTCCTACACTCTTCTACATGAAGGCAGCGTAATTCTCTACACATTTTAACAAAAGTATGAAGAGTTTATGAATGCATAAAGAAGCACATGGCAAAAAAAATGAGCAATATCCATAAACTGATGCTGAAGTTCCTTATTTAATTTAAACTCAATCAAATTTCCCTTTCAATAATATTTAAATCTTGTTCACCATAGATCTCAAAGTACTTTACAAAGCAGTGTAAGCCTTATTATCTCATTGAAGTTAAAAGGAGATTGTCCTGAGGAAGGGAAGAATAAGGATTTCAGGATTTGTCTCTATATTATAAAAAAACTGCTAGAGTTGAACAGATCTATTACATCACAGAGAAAAGCTAAAACTGTAACATGTTACTTTTTTCCCACCAAATTACTAGTTTTCTTTATCAAATTAGTAAAAATAGTATCACTACATCTTGTAATACTGAAATATATAGTAGAAGAACTATCAGAGTATTTATTTATTTAAGTTACGGTTACATGCTTGGGGAGGGTTTCAAGTATCAAGGATAATTTTCAGGTATAAGTTTTATTTATCATTTACAGAAGAGATTGAGAACGAGAAGAGCGATTTACAAGACACCCACAGAACAATTTTAGCATCTGCATATGTGGAAAGGGGATATTTGGAGAGTACTGAGTACAGTTACAATGGTGTTTTGTAATTCAGATTAGCAGCTACAAACCTAAACCACTGCTAGATGCAACCACCATCTAGGAGCCCCTGTTGTAATGCCTGGGATACTGGAAGACACCTAGAAAAGCTGGGCACGCAATTTCCCCTGAAATTCAAAAGGCAACTGAAGTTTGGAACCACCAAGAGATTTTGGTGCTGTGACACAACAACTTGTCATACCTAAGGAGCAAGCACATGAACCTCAGGTGGAAGACACAGTTCCCTAAAAAAGTCTTGGGAAAGGCTATGTGCTTTAGCGATTCCCAGCAGGGAATCAATAGTTAGAGAGCTAGTGAAACCAGGGAAGCTTAGAAACAAGAGCAGACCTTAAACACAGGCAGTACTGAAAGGCCATGCCTTCCCCTAGGATCACTTAGTCCTAAGCTAGAGCTTAGAGAAGATATATGCTCCCATTTAAAATTCAATGACAGAATCCTTGAAAGAGCACTTATTTTCAGAATATGAGTTGCACTGAGGGTAGCCAAGAATGAACATCTTTGCACGTGACTTAGGCAGCTCTGGGCATGCACTGAACTGAAGGCACAGAAAGAACCTCAGAGGCAAAATCTCAGGTACCTACCAGACTTCAGACACCTAATTGTTTGAGGGATTTCAAAGGTTAGATAAATTAGGTGCATAAATCCAAATCCAAATTTAGGTACTATTTGTTCACCAGTTTCTGGAGGTATTTTTTGAAAATCACATTCTTTTTATCTGCAATAGGAGGCAATTATATATTTGCACTTGAGATCATGTAATATTTTGCAAATTTACAATATAAATATTTCTCTCAAAGTTGTAATTTTCTTCAGGTGATCGTAAGAGCTACAGCACATTCATCTGACTAACAATGCAGGAGGATATATACATATTTCAGGATTAATGATAGGGTGCTTGAAGTAGCTTGCAGTAATATTCTGAGAAGAATAAGAGGTTGTCATTAAAAAAAAAGACAGAGGAAAATTTTGGGATTGCAAACTAAAATCATTCTGCATAGGTATTTCTATTTGGTACTTTTTTAATATGATTTAACTTTGCTGATGTCAATGAACAGAAAGGCATATTATCAGATACTATTTTGTTTATTGTCACTTAAATGGTTCTTGTGCTGGAGTTATCTTCATTAGACTGGTCATAAAAAAACATAGATTTAAATTATCACACTGATGGCTGCATTTTTTTGCCCATCTTCACAACATACTCTTTACTAATGCTGGTAGAGGAAACTGTAAAATAAATTTCATGATGTCTGCAATGACAAGGTCACCAGTTCCAATTCAACATTGTTTAAAAAAATAGATGTCATTAGAACGTGAGAAATTTATTTAATGTTCCCTAGCCTGCAGTCTAAGCCCCTTGTTACAGAAAAAAATGCCATCGGTAACATAGTCTAAAAGCCTCATCTTCTACAATTTAAAGGAATACAACATTTGTGTATCACTCACAGTATGAGGTATTTATTTATAATGTTGCAAACTGTCAGTTCCTGTTTTATTTTTATTATACATAGGATGTCAGCAACTGTCAAGAGTAAGAGCTTTACCAAGGGACAGGCCATGTAAAGGCAGCAGATTAGGCAGACGCTGTATTGAACACGCACTGCTCGCCATTGAGGGAGCTCTTACAGAGCAACCATGAAATGGCTGGTGATTACAGCACCCAGGGTGGCAGCTAAGCACAACCACCTTCACATGGGCCTCAATGGGGCTTGCTTAGACTAGAAAAATGAGGAATTAAAAACCATATATTTATAAATATATCAAGGAAATTGGGAATCAAGGAAGGGAACAAAGCGTTTATACTAACCTCAGAGCGAGAATAGGTAGAAAATAGCTGTGAATAAATTTAAGCTGAGAATTAGATGACTGTTTCTAACCATCTGAGACGTGAAGTTGTGGAAACCTCTCTTACTGTGAGTGCTGGATTAACCTAACCCATAATAATCTACAAGGCTCAGTCTCTGAAAAAAACATTATATGTATGTCTCCATGGTACAGTGTCAAAGATACAAGCTCACTGAGAACAAACAAGGACATGAGAAGCAGATTAGGAGCATTAGCACAACTCTCCACCCACTGTTTGCTTTCACGTCTGCACTGTGCTTCCTCTTTCCTCCATAGCATTATGGAGAACTTTTCTAACTGATTTTTGGAGTCTGCTGTTCCCTCTTTCTTCACACTTTTTAATCTCTTTCTTTCCTCTCAACATGCACTCCAAGTCATGCCCTCAATTTTGTCCACTCCACCTCTTTCCCCACAGAGACTATTCTCTTTGAATACTGCATTCCTTTTCATAATTTAACAGTCCTTTCCTCTCCCACACATCCTGGCACCCACAATTTTTGTTCCCATCTGCTGCTTTATGCCTAGGATTGAAATATTTACCAGAAACATAGTAACTAGTGAACTAAATGAAGAAATGGAGCCCATTTTCCAGAGATAATATGTAGATAGCAAACCAAATCATCTTGTTCATCTTCAGATATACCGATACCTTTAATCCATACTGGTAAGCTAAAGAAGCAGCATTTGGCAGGGATGAGGAAAAGTATCTAAAATAAAGCCAAGACACAGCAGCTTTAAGAAGACTATTTCTTTATGGACTAGAGATACACATTTGTTGCAAGAAAGAAACTCCTGCAGATTTTATCACTGCATATGGAAATTCCTATCAGTGTGCTGTTCTCAAACTCAAGCCCATGTTTTCTCGCATTCAAACAATGTTGAATAATAAACTTGAAGAGTCCTCGCTCATTAGGCTTTGTAGGAAAGAAAGAACACTTCATCTTTCCTTACTGTTTTCTCACATCACAGTGTTTTTGGGCTCCTGAGATGAGATTACAGATGACAGCAGAAGAGATTAGCAAAAGACTAATAGTCTGTCTTCAGAGGGTTCTTCTACACTGAATTGTTCCACCGGTATCTCCTGTTTCTTACAGCTTTTATAAGTGGCACCTGAGTGGAAGCTGACCTGGTATTGGCAGTTTCCCTCTTGTTCAGCCCATGTTTCTCCAAGGACCTTCCTGTACTACACTGTACCTACGCCTAAACCTGTGAAGTTACTGACTTGATGATAAGAGAAATCTTAACAAGTTGGATATAGCTGTTATATCACGCCCCAATCTGCCTACTATGATGAGGAAATTGTGCTCCACACAGCCAACAAGCCACAGAAAAATGGAAGTGGCGCAGGGAGACAATAGAGAAGGATTCCTTCCCCTACATATTATCACTCATGAGGAGACCTGATCTGGAGACCACCAAATACTACCAGTTTGAACCTGCAGGCTTGCCCAGAAATAGATATCCCAGACAGGTTAGTCCATTTGGTTGACTGCTGCAGTAACTGCCACTTTTTTAGCTTTTCCTAAGGAATATTTTTCCCCTGCTTCCCTGTTTCCCTTTTCCCCAGACCTGCCTGTTCTGATGAGTGTCTGTCTTTTGGGGAAAAAAAATCCATTGATATAGCTTATAAAAATTAAGAACAATTATAACCATTATGTGCATTTCTCAAAATAGAAACCTTAAAGTTTTATATTACAACAGGTCTCTTGCATACAGATTTTTAATATCAGTCTATTAAATGATGATGATAAACTTGTCATTAGTTTAACACAGGAATTGCTGTAGGTACATTTAATCCTGCACTTGGTTTTCCTCACTTTGTACAAAATGGAGTAGATAAGCCACTTTGCTTCTTTACATGCTAATCACTTTCAAAACACCTGTATCCCCTTTGTCAGCTGTGCATCCTTTATTAGTATTGACGAATACTATTTAAACAGAATTCTCACAAGTCCCAGATATGAAAGAACAATCAACATGTCAACTCATACATTAGTAAGAGACTATCACACATCAGATCTTTTCAATGTTTGTGATTCTATTGGGATAATATGGATTGAAATAGTATATCACAAACACAGAAAGGAAGGTCTCCAGTGACAACAGTACATCGATGATGTCAAAACACTGTCAAATAAAGCTATTATTCTTCCAGCTGATACTTTCACTTGCATAGTTTTCCACTGTTAGGTTGTAATTTTCCCTGTATTTTCATTGTTCAAAATTGAAGCAATTATTAATTTTACACATGCACATCAGTTCAGACATTAAACAGAGGAATATTTTAAGTGTTCAGGAGTTATGCTTTTCATTACAGAAGTTTTTTCATGCCATACAGAGTACCATAAATGTAACCTCTTTGTTTTTAAACACTACTGTACACATACATGAAAACTTCAGAAAAGCAAGTAAGGAATGTACTTTGTAATTGAAGACATTCAGTTTGAACACAGTTTATTTCACAGTTTACTATAACCATGAGCAGAAATGTTTTTAGCAGGAAGAACTTTTGTAGCATTATGCCACAAAGTCCTCTCAGTTGCAGAGAAATTCACTTCACTTTCCTGGAAACATTAGCAAAGTCACTCAAAAAAAGAATCATGGAAATGCTTTTTAAGCGCTCTCATCAGTTTGTACAGGCTCTGAAGTCATAGTATACCTTAAAAGTGGGTCATTGCATGTTACTGTACACATAAATTTAAGAAAACAACTTAGTCTTGTTAAAACAGGAGGTAAGCGGGAATCAAGAGACACACTTCCTAATTTACCATTCATTATCTGTGTAACTTGGAGTAAACAGAACCCTTTGCTTTAAGTACACCATCTGTGAAAAGGGAATAAGTTGCCGACCTTTGTAAAGTACTCTGAAATACTGGATGAAAAACAATTCCTTACTACAAAATAGTAGTCCTAAAAAAAATTGGGAAACAATATATTTATGTACTTAAATGCTGAGCACACTACTCAGTAAGCAACTAATTATGAATACTGCTACCGAGTACTATGTACAGTATTACATCCTTCCTCCTGCCTCTGAGCTAGTCTTCAATGCTGTTTTGTTAAAATGTGCATCTTTTCTGTATTATTGGGCAAAATAAAAACAAAAATATCAAAATGCCTTGCATTTTTTATTTATGGAAAGAAATAAATCAGCCTAGTTAGTGTCCTGTCCTGCAGTACTCATGTATTAAAACCTAACAGTAGAGCAATTAAACAGAGATAGATATCTCTCTATGCTCCAATCACAGTTGACATCCCTGAAGACCTAAATCCCTTGAAACACATGGATTTTTCAGGCTGAAAGACAGGATAATATAAATAGCTGTAAAGAGACATTTCAATAATTATATTACAATTTCATCCAGTCTAAAAATATTCATAAAGTAGAGATTTTTAGCAAGTTTTTAGAGGGTAGAAATATGACTATGGACCAATGATTACATTCCTGTTTTGAGTATGGAAAAGCCACACAACTGTCCTTTGTTTAGAACACATAGACACATGTAACATAAAACAAAATATAATACAGGTTTTTCTGACAAAACAGTTTGCTGCATATATCACTGAAATGGCAAAATGAAAAGGCTGATTCTTCTTCCTTTAATCTCTGTTCTTCTTTTTGAAGATGGCACTAGGCTGCTTTTTCTTTTTTTTTTTTTTTTTTTTTTTTTTTTTTAAATTAAGAAAATAATACCTTTGGCACATTCTGTCAATGATGCTGTCACTTTGCAACCTGCCCACACAAAACCTGTCTCCATAGTCCTTCTTTCATCTATTTAACGTCACTTCTTCAGAAGAAGCACCTGCACTTCTGGCTTTACCAATGCCCTGAGAACACCAAGCCTGACTCTTGGGTTAAAGCCTGAGATTACAGATAAATGTGATCTGTCTGGGGAGGCAGTGTTGCCTTCAGGGCTGCCTCTGGCAGCCAAAAGATAGTAAATCAGAGGGTTAGGACACCCCTTGAATCCTAAGAGAGGACAGTTTGCATCCTAGGATCTAATAAGAAGCAGTATCATACTCAGGACCAGATCTTGTAACTGTGAATCAAGAAAGTCATTACTTATTGATATGAATCTTATTACAATAGATTCCTAATAATAGCTGGCACTGGACATACATGTGATGCTTGTGCTCAAAGTATTTTTAAATAATTCTAAAGAGATTGTGGAGATGTGAGATAATGCTGTCAAAATAGAAGTAATCGCACTACATTTAAATGGGAGATGGCTGCTGCAGCCTTTGCCCTAGGACAGCAGTGGGGGGATGTTGACAGAGTTTATCACATTCATTCTGTATTTTACATAACTAAATTAACTCACTTAATGATTTGAAGTGATTCCATAATCTGAACTAGGGAAGAAGGCACAAAGAGCACTTTCCTAGGACTGCTGTTGTGATGGTCTAAAAATGTAAGACAGACAAGCACTGAAGAAAGACATGGCATATATTATCAAGGCAAGTGGTGTACCTGGGTGGGACATAGACAAGTTTGTGAGCTCCAAAACCCTTTCATGCTTAATAGTTTGTTTATTCCCTCCTACACCAATTATATCAGTACATCTGTTAGAAAAACAAAATACTTCTTACAATCCCGAATCTGCTCTAGAAGATGGATTCTTCATGTAAATGAGACTTTAACAGTACCCTAAAACAGCTGAATAAGGCACACCTCACATCCTACCCTCAGTACGTTCTTTGACCTTCATGCCCTGAAACAAACTGATTACTTTGGAGCAAGGGAACAAAAAGCAGCCAAAAAAGAGTTTTCCTCCAGGAATCAGTTCCAATAAACTTGAAATGCAAAAAATAGCATCATATTTTGAAAGCAACCTTCCTGAGTCTGGTCAGATAAAACTTTCTTTAACAATGGAGATTTTTTAAGAATGTTCACTGTTACGACTATTTAGTTTGCATTTGAATAAAATTAATAGGAAAGCCATACTAATACATATTTATTTGGTTCAATCATTGTAAACTGACTTAATTTCTGAAGTGTTATATACATCTTACTGAGTCTGACACATTTATATTTAATGAAATGTTATTCTCCTCTCTTTAATCTAAACTCCGTTCAACTTGCTTAAGTAAGTAGTCGTTTGGCCTTCTATACATGATGATCATGGTCTCTCGTCACATTTGCAATAGTTTTTCCACTAATAATGGCAACTCCTTTTGCCAGAACAAGAGTTCCTCTTGATAGTCATGACGATGATGATGACGACTAAATTATGTATATATCAGAAAACATGATTCAGATTAAAAATGGAGCTGAGTGGACATTTTATGCCTCTTGCCCATCAGAGCTTGGAGAGGAGAGAAAAAACACAGAGAGAAGACCTTTTACTTCTAAAAGAGTATTGTAATCTACAGCCAGTCACCCAAATTACCAACGTGAATCATTTATGCTTCACTGGGAATTGTACAATGGGGAGAAGAAGGGCAAGGCAGAAATTTGCTAACACTGGTTTTGGTGTTTATATTTTATCAGTTTAGGGAGCAATAGAATGTGGCTCACAACCCACAGAAATAGGCTACAATGAATTAAACGTACTGTAGAGTTACGCCTCAGGTTTTCAGTATGTTCCACGCTCATTTTCACATGCTGCATAGCACTGCAGTCCAGAAGGCTGAGTTCTGGTCAATCAGAAACTAATTATTTCTTGGTAGACAAGTATATTTCTGTAGGGTGAAGCTCCATTCAGTACTTGTCTCCAAAGCATTTAGAATCTTATTATAATCCATGTGACCTGTTTCTATTTTAAGTGAAATAATTCACCAAACTGACACTGATAATTCCAAGTAAAGTTTTACAGTCAATCATACGAAGCACTGTGTGTGGATATTTCTTTTTTTATTTTTTGTATCTCAGTATATTATAAAAGTAGAATTTAATCTTGAATCAATGCAGTTTATGGAATACACTGTATACATCCTTAAGACCCAGACAAGGCTAGCAGCAACTGTTAAATTGTCACAATTGATCTCCCAGGTACTAGAATAAGGTGTTTTGAGAAGGATGATACTTGTATGCTAAAATTTTTTAAATATTGGATTTATAACTACAGGGACAAGATAAAATAAATCTGATATGATAGGAACTCATACAGTAACTCACACCAGAAGCAAAAGGATCAACCTGTGGTCTCAGGCTATTCTGCAATGAATACCTGTGTCAGATATTTTTAAAAACAAATTCTTTTCTAAAGAATCAGAAGATTGGTTGATTTTTCATATGATTTAGCACCTTTTCTGTGTGACACTTAAGAGAGATCCAATACCTGCATGCTTCCCAAACGTGACGTGTGAGATGACCCTTCAAAAATCATTTCACCATGGTATGCCTCAGCTTTCCATCTGTAAAGCGGTAATAGTATTTCTTACAACATATGTAAGCACCTTCAAGATTGACTCATGAGAAGTGTTCATAACAGAACTCATCAGTATACACAGCTTTAGCCAACAAACAAGATTCTTAAAAATGTGTAATTAAATGAGAAATAAAGAGCCCACTCTGCTCAGCACTTGTTCAGCCAGACTGGGAATAACATGTCATGTTTTGGTCCCCCGGAGTTCATGAGAGACACTGAAAATTTGCTGAAGGTCCAGTGGAAGGCCAGCAGGATGATCAAGGGGTTGGAGAACGCAACATATGAAGAAACATTGAGGGACTTGGGTTTGTTCAGCTTAGAGGGCTAAGAGCAGCAAGTACAAATGCTGTCACATCAAAATTGCAGCTAACATTGACAAGATCCATGCCTCGGTAGATTTTAATTCTACTGAAAAGTATGTCCCTAAAAACCTACACTTTGTCTTCCTTTGGAGCATTACAAATGTAAGAAATGCAAGAAAGACCTTTATGGCATTTAAATAGCCAATTCCATTGATCCAATGCAGACATAAAGATCAAATCCTTGACCGTCCATTTTAGACTTTGTGAGAAATGTTTGCCAATATGACTTGTCAATGTATTTCTAAAGCACAGGAGATGAATCACAGATATTGTTATTCTGTGAGAAAATGCACTATTTCCCTAGACAAATCACCCCTTTGCATTAAGGAGCTGATGTGACACTTCCTTGCTTGTTCATGCAAAACACTGCTATACTGTTGTCTGTCATTAAATGGATGCTTTAACCAGAAACTGGCAAGGAGCTTTCTCTGTTGCTCTGAGACACAGCAAAGATTGAATCTCTTATCACAGTAAACTGTTCTGAGAAAATCCCTTGAGTTGGGATGTTGGGATGGACATTCTGCTACAGGCTAAGGTAATCTTATATTGTCCAGTGGTAGTGGAACTGGGAAAAATAAGTGATCCTCAAAGCTGGTAGGCAAAGTATAAGAATTCTGACATCTGGGCAGCTCTTGACAAAACCAGCAAAACAAGCAAACTGTAAACTGTGCTAGCTACAGTCATCTCTGATCTGGAACAGCATGACTTTTTCTTCCATGAATCTGAAGAGTTTTGCTACACACACAGAATGAGGATAGATGTCATTATTGATGAGGCTGTTTGTTCTTGATAGCTTGGATGGGAGTGTCTGAAGGCTATAATATACAACATTAATTTTTTGCATGTACAAAATGTAATCTGTTCTTGAATTTATAGTATCATACCATTTAAAAGAAAGAGCACTAACAATTGCTTACCAGAGTAGTAACAATAATACTTTCCAGATATGGGTCACATAGAAAGGACAATAACAAAATGATAACTTCAAACTTATATAATGCACATCATTGGTAATGTTGGCAGAAAATCAATTCAGACAAATTTAAGCCTCATATTGAATTCATTACTTTTCAAAAATATTTCAAATAAATCCAAAATGCTTATCCATGCCAGGAATTTACTCACAGTTGTATAACATGTTGGAAGTGACAATTTTCTTAGGTGTAGGAAGGGATAGACAGAAACGTGTTTGCAAATGTAATAGGCATAGGAAAAGAAAATCTATATATGTTGAGTTGCATTAGATAACTGCATAGATAGATTTCTGCTCAATTATCCTGACTATGTACACAATGCCACCAGCTTTGAAATTATTTGAAACTTTATTATGTGTTTCAATGTAACACTACACAGCTGTATCAAAGATGAAGTAAAAAGAGTAAGTCTTTCTATCTGAGAAGGGATTCTGCAGGCCATCAAATTATTTGGTTTTACTAGGAATATTGTTTAAAAGGTACTGAATGTAGACAACAAAGGTTGTGAAGCACACAATGAAACAGTGGCCACAAACGTTTTTGTTGCTAGTTTAAAAGAAGTAACTAGTTAGTGAACTTAGTGTCATGTGAATGTAAATTATTAAACACAGGACATAAAATACAGTTTCCACCTGCCAAAGAATTAAGTACTCTGACTGGACTGCTAAGAATGTCTAAAAATCATATAGCTATAATAAAATTTATTTACTTTTACATTAAAGTAATATAATCAAATTATAGGCATCAAGGTTGAATCTAACCATCAAGAAAGTTGCATTAAATCCTCCTCCTTTTCTTTCCATTCATAATATAGCAAGACTCAGTTCATTTGCTGGATTTTTCTGGGGAGATTTTTTTGGTATGAGCTTAGCTTTACTTCCTCAGTAGCATACACATACTTCACTGCAAGGAACTTACTAATTTAGGAGTTACCTAGCAGTCTTAAGGGGAAAAGATACAGTCCAAGGTCAAAGTCAAAAAGAAAGATTTTCTAAATATGCACTTCCTAGACTCCCCAAAGAAATGAAAAGCCAAATCCAGATGCAAATCTTGCTCTAAAGGCAAAATAGAACTTGAGAGACTTTTCAACATGCAGCTTGACAAGACGTAGGATGCCTTTATGTTATGTAAAAGCGGTTGATGCACAAGGCTCATGGGTGTGGAACAACCAGATATGACATAAACAAAGATAAGCAACAAGCACATTTAACTAGCAACAGAAACCTCCAAATCCAGAGCACTGTAGAGGTCATACTCTTATACTGATTTTGTGAACAAAGAAAATCCGCAGAGGTTTTAGAGATGATCTGTACAGGCTGCATTGCCATTTGTGAAAAGGAGAGAAGAGAAATGAAGTAAAAGTAACCTGTTTGACTTGAGGTAAAGAAGGAATATCTTTCAGCATTGGCTCAGGTAAGGAGAGATTTGTCTGTTGACTGAAATAAGATCTTAATCTTTGATTTAAACTATGCCACATTGTAGTAGAGAAAATACTTCACTGCACTTAAGGCAGGACTTTGAAGTGATCAACACTCCACCCTGCTCTACTCAAAGTTACTTACCAAGGAAAAGATGCAGGCTGTCAAGAGTTTTCAAAGGACCATAGCTTTTGGTCTGGGAGCATTATTAACATATCCTCCTCCTAAACTACGACAGAGTTAAAACAGCACTCTGTGGTATTTTAGGAAGGTAATTTTCTAATAATAGTTAACCAGCATGGAGAAGGCATACCAGTCTTGACAGCAGGAGATATCACAGTATCTTCTCAGAGCAGGTTCTTTTAGTCCAGTGTTTAGCTCTTCTGGTAAATCAGCCATGGTATTTATTGAATAAATTACTGTATAATGAGTTCTGCCAAAGTGGCACCTTTTTCTTTTTTTATCTTTCTGGAATAGGTAAGTTGGAAAAGTGTTCTCAATCTGTTACTGAGACCTTTTCAAACTTGGTGGCATGCTGGAATACTTCTCTCCTACTTGAGCTGTAGGAAAAAATGTATGGATAGTCCTTCCTAGGAACGTAATCATAGGAGGTTCAAAAATTTTCTCTACCCTTCTTAACAAGTAAAATAAAACCAGAAAGCTTTCCCTTTGCATAGATTCTTAGGCAAAACAGAAAAAAAGTAACTCAATTCAGACTTATGCATGCAGTTTTATGCTTACAAAAATGCAGACGGATAAGGAATATTTACTCCTACATTGACATTTATGCCACAAGTTATTCACATTTACCTGTTACCTGAGACTTAGGCATGGTGTAAAGAATGCAACATATGCTAGCAATTTTGTATGCAAGAGGAGTTGCTGTGCTCTGGGCATCCTAGCCAGCAAGTAAGGATCATGTGCAAGCCATATTTGTCTATAAGTATGGCACAAAGCTGATTAAAAACAAAATTAATCTTTAGATACAACTGATATGAAAAAACAGAATTAAATCAATTGATATTAATATAAACTCCCATAAGTGAAAGAAGATGATCATAACTGCAAACATTTAACAGGTGAGTGTTTAACATCCCTGAAGCCTTACTGTTTGAAGTGTCTCTATTATAGCAAAAAAATGCAAAAACATAATGCAAGAATTAATCACAATGTATATAAAAAGATAATTTAATCATCATTCTGCCTCTGCAGTCTTAAGAGAAGATTTCAGTTAAATGACAATGTATAAACTACACTAGACATATAGCAGTTCTTCCATTGCATGTAGCATTCATTTTCTTTCCTTAAGGAAAGGTTCACAATACTTGTCTACCATTTGTGTACCCTCACTCTATACACCTTTCCTCGCTTTGTGCAGTTCCATGGAGCAATTCTTTTGATTGGTTTTTCTCACATGCTCCTTTTTCTGCCCAGTATCATAGGTAGCAAGGGAAACACTCAAGCCTCATTCTTCAAACACATCTGAGATACCTCCATCATCTTTTTTTTTACCTTCAAAGCAAGAAGTTGAAGTCTAATGAACTTCAGCATTTGCTATAAATTGATTCCACTTAATTAGATAATATTTTCCTGAGCGTTTGCTTTACAAAGTATTTTGAAATTTGACTGTACACTTTATGTTTTTTCTAGCTTACACAGCTATACAGCACAGCAAAAATTATATTGATGGATTGTTTGGTCTATACATTTTATATTATTGGAGACCAGATGTTGTGTAAGTAGGTGAAAAAAGCCTGCTGTCGCCAGATATTAATCAGTTCTGGATATGACCATTGGCTTCAATGTTACTGTCAAAAAATGTGAAGGATCCCATATGACAAGCACTGTGGTGTCCAAAGACAGAGAAGGAGAGGGCGGGGGGGACACGACACATGGACACAACAGCCCAACAAGAACTCTGTGATTAATAGGAATTAATAATTAATCCCACCTTTTTAATCTTTGCTTTTAAACAGTTAAGCTGCCACTTAGAAGAGGCATATTGTCAGCAAACCTAATTGTGTTTAATCCATGTGCTGCCTGTATGACATTCCTGTGCTTTTTTCCCACACACACTCAAATCAGTGGCAATGCCAAAGAGACAGTATCTTGCTTAACATAAAATCTGTGTTAAGCCATTTACTCAAGTGAAATAACTCCTTAAGCATCTATGAAAACTCCTGGCAAGTACTTTCAGACATTGGATGATCTCTTTCATTTTGACTTTAAAGCTGAAAATTTGGTCAACTTGTGATCTTCCATATCAAAAATTGAAACAGAGCACCCATTAGCACTGCTCCAATGAGCATCATCATTTGGCTGTGAAACCTCTCACTGATCTAACACCTTGTTAGTTCGTTTGCTGCATCTGCAAAGATAACATTCAGCTCTAATACCTTTTTTCCATTGTTCTGATGGCCTTTTTTGATCTCATACTTCATTGAAAAAATCTGTGATTTTAATCAATATATAGTTAACAGCAAAATATTGTAAAAACATCTTCTCTGGCTACGTCAAAACTCCCCGGTATGCCATATGCAATATCTACAGACCAACAACAAAAAACATGTCAAGTGCAACATCACTAAGCACTAGCCAGCTCTTATTTTAATAGTATTCATAAATAGTGGCTAATTTAAGTGCATTGTATTGGACTGATAATGGAATCTCAGTTATTGCTAATCTCTACAAGCATCTATTGATATGTAAAGCAAAGACATTAGCCATGTAATTAGCCGGCAGCATAACTATCATCCTTCACTCAATCATTTCAGTTCCAACTGCCCAAACAATAGTAACATTTCACAATGTTTTTACTTGAAATAGCTGGTGCCATAATCATAGTGTGAATTTCTTATGAAAAGCTCCCACAGATAGTGTACATCATGCTGGGAAAATGAGTTTAAGTAGAAGAAACCGATTAAAACTCTAACAATCTCCTAAGGATAATTTGTTAAAGGGGTTTTGTTACTTTGCATTAGCTCTAAAAATAATCTAGTTCTTTATTAAAAGGTTCAGAACCTTAATAACTATTTAGGATCGTATAAGAATAATCAATGTTTTTCTCTTTGTTGGTTACATATTTTTATATGAAACATTAATGCAATTTTACTGTTGGTTTTAATAATATTTCCACATATTTCATTATTCACGTGATTCTGTTCTCAAAGCAAAAAAAATAATACACTCTAAGCAATTATATGAAAAATCCCAGTTTATTTGAGGATGGGGTTTAAACTGAAAGGACTTTTATGATGTTTCCCATGACAGCAGAACGCTACATTCTGTGACTTGTGATTCCCATCTTCCTTTTGTTCTTGCATTTCTGAAGGTTGTTTTCAAGACATACTGAGCTTTTCATGCTCTGTAACATATTCCTTAGTTATTTTAATGTATGTCCACAGTGTCAGTTAAGACTGACTTTGAAGGTCACCCGTATGCAGCCTTAGACACGAGTCATCCTTCCTCATCTATTCCTTTATTGATATCTAGAGAAAAGCATTCACATTGCTTCCTAGAAATGGCCTGCCTCAGGAAGGAGAAGCAAATTCATTCCTCCTTCCCAGTGAATGCCTAATTATGGGATCTTGCCCATACAGGGCAAGAAAGAATGGGCCAGGAGAAAGGTTTATCTCAGATGCTGAATTCAGCAAGTCTTCTGAGCTCAGAACAAGCTGTTACTAGGAGACAGTGCAGAGATTTTCAAGTTGAGTTGAGGAATGCCAGCTCAAGAAGATTGTAAGGTCAGTCTTACATATATTCTTAGTCCCTTTAGTGTCTGAAACACATAAATTAACAGTAATGAGTGCGCAACAGTCCAAAGGGACTCCAAGAATGACCTCACATATAAGACATAGTAAACTAAATACTGGTTGACTATAAAGAGCATCATTAGATGCAATCTGATAGAGAAACAAGTCGACAGAAAAAAAAGAAAGGGGGGACAGAAGAGAGGGAGGTTGGGATTCAACCTCAGAAGAGCCAAGACAGTCACCTGGAGCCTGGAATGAAGAGGTTTGCATTGTTCTAGGTCTTTCTCATGACCCTAGGAGTACAGTAGCAGGGAGCAACACTTATTAGCCTCAGTCAAAGAAAGATTTGTTATTTCTGTTTCAAAAAGTGAGAGAGACAATCTGTTGATGCTGCAGATGGCATAGGCCGCTTCAATGCAGTTGGAGCTCAGATTCCAGGAATGGATAGTGCTACAATGGATGAGCTGGACGTAATTTGTGTTTCCGCAAAGTATTAATTTTATTTTTCAGCCGTCAGATGACAGAAGCATTTCATACTTAAGCAGAGAAACCATTAATTCTGGCACTGTTTTTACCAACCCTTGAAGGTGACTAGTATGTCCTGTCTTAGTCTTCTTTGAAAATTTTTTATTTTGACAAATGTTTCTCTGGAAGTCATGATTTACATAACTTAGTCTAAGTCCACACTTTCAACAAGAGAGGGTAGAACAGTCCACAAAGGAGAAGCAGGTAAATTGCATCTGAAAGAACATGATTTTCCTAGACTATGTCAAAGTCTAGTGACCGAACCAAATTTATCAGTCTACTCCTGTATTCACTAAGCCACACGGTTTCCCAGTGCCTGACCCCACAAAACAAAGATCTTCACCATAATTAGTGAATTAAAAATAAAACATACATCAGTTCTATTCAGTTAGCGGAAAAATCTGCAATCACTTTTATTCCAAATAGTATTCATATTCATAAAAGAGAAGACAAATTCAAAGTTGTATATCAGCTGCATCCGTAACTCAACATCCATAGGGAAAAAGAACTTTGCTTTATTCTTTAATTCATATTTAGCATTTACATGTTAAATGTATACTAAAAGTTCTTTACCAAATCCCAATGAAGAATAGTTACCATTCCGTGTCTCCAAGTATTTACTGAGCTTTCATGTTGGTAGTGGTCTAACCTACTCCACTTCAGGGAAACAAAACACTGCAGCATGATGTGCTAAGAAAAAAAGCAAAGCAAACAACCTGGTTTCTCCCCCTCTCACTAACCTATCCTTAGAAGGTCATCTCTTCCAGGAAGATGAATATTCTTACTTCTCACGAATTTCAGTAAGACTGGAGAGCTTTAGGTACCTGGCTTTTAAGTATCAGACTTAATATTTTCAAGTTTTCTTCAATCATATCACAAACATTCTCCTTTGTATTCCACTTATTTGTCTAAGAAAAGGTAAGGTAAAGTAAGGCTTTAAATTTTTCTCTTCTAGTATTAAAGTCTTTTTTAGCATTTCATAAAAAATTTAAAATCTTTCTCAAATATGCTTGGTTAGGGAGAAAATAATTGGAAAACTACTACAATTTGCAAGAAAAGTCTACATAAATTTACCTCAGCATATTATGTAAAATGACTGAATGTCTCAAAGCTTCACTGTTTGTTAGCTGGCAGGATTCCAGTGCTATTCCAATAATTCCTATTCCAATAACTGCATAATAGATAAATTTACTGAGCAAAGATGGAACTTCAAGTTGTGAGCACTTTCATGAAAATACGATTATCTTAAAATCAAATACGAAATTTCAAAATGAACGTATGAATAAGTGCTGCAAATACGATGTGACTGTCTAATACTGTCCCTGACAGTAATGGAAGTGAAATGACAGGTATATTGTATTATTTTTTACTGTAGTTTGGAGCCCTGGTTTTATGGATAAGATGGCAAAACAGTACAGGAAAATGTGAATGAATTAATCCAAATTGTACTGCAGAAGGTACTTTCTGACCTAAGCCACAGATAATGAAGAAAAAACCCAGGCGATTGCACTTCTTAACTTGCCAGAGTCCCAAGGTGAAGCAAGAGTATAGTTCTCAGTTGCTCAGAGAAACTTTTTGTATGCCCAAAATGGAAAGCGCCACTAAAGTACAGAGTGCTGGATCCAATCCATTTGTTTAATTTAAAAGAGACAGCTATTGTGATTTACAGAAATTGTGCTTTATTGATACACAGAGATTGTTATGGCAGCTTGCCTTCACCCAGAAAAAAAAAAAAAGGAATGCTTTGTCATCCTCCCCGTGTCTTATAGGTAATGCTGCACTAGAAGAAATATTGTGCAGGTTTTTGCATTAACTCAAGCTTTAGAGTTAATACAAAGATTAATCCAGGTTAGGGTAACTTTGACTGGTGCAGCACCAACTAGCAACACTAGAGATTAGGTCTCAGTTTCATGTGGGAAAAATACATTAGAAATAGAGACTGGAGAAAAAGCACACTGTAGAGCATGTAAAACAGCAGGACAAAGATGGGAAAATAAGAATATTTGTGCATGATCTAAGTTTTCTGTCTCAGCATTTTTTAAAAAGAGAGGAAGTACTAGATTTGTGTGGGGTTGTGGTAAATATAGGTCTCTGAGGGCAAGCGGCAAAGCATAATGGAAGGCCCTGAGGACCCAGGCTTTCATGTGAACTCCCACTTCAATATGTGTATTGTAGGAGACAGATAGGATAAATTAGACAATGTTTGTACAGTGCTGTGAAAATTGTAAATGGTGTAACAGTGCTAAGTATTATTATTAGGTACCAAATATATGGAAAGTGGTCTGTAAGACAAAAAAAACCCCAAACACCAGCTAACCTAGATATTATACTTAAACATACCTACTTCTATCAGGTACTCAAACTTGTTTGCATGCCTATCTGTCAGCCTCTGCATTAGCCATGGGCAACTACTGGGAAACAGCAAGAGTAGAAAAGGAAGAAAATAAAAGGTCTATTGAGCCATGGGGTGTTGGGAAAAGAAGGGGAACTGGAGTACTGCAGTATGATCCTCAGGCAGAACAGTCTTAATGCTCTGCCCACCCACTGACCGCATGGAGCGGTGGGATAAAAGCCCAGCTCAGCCTGAATATAGCCAATACAAAATGACATTTACAACATCCTAAGGTTAGCCTAAAATTAATTAAACCATCACGGTACTGCACTATTATCCTCTTTACTTATTTCTTTTGTGGATTTTACTTTTTTTTGAGAAATAGTCATTTCCAATTAGAATTTCATAATAAATCTGAATGTCAGAACTCCCCAAGTATGAATGTCATCGCTGTTTAGAGGCTACAGGGAAAAACTGAAAGCCAAGATGTCCTTGAGCACTAAAACTAGCTGAGATACTAATCTACCACAGGAATCTGAATGCAGCATTAGACCTCAATCTGGCTAAATCAGAATAGCTGCAAAACACTGTTCCAGGACTGACTGCTGCACTGAAAGCCATGCACTAAGTGTGGCAACGCTACGTTCTTGCAGTGCTGAAATTCTCAGTAGAAATTAGTACCAGGTAATTGCAAATACAACACAACCAAACTGTCAAATTCTACACACAGTCTAAAGTTTTGCTCTTTCCTACCAATATTTTGCCAATGAGGATTTCCTCCTTCTACAATATCTTCTCTGATGCTTCAGGACTTGTGAAAGTTTGGATTTGAGGCAACTCGTATGAGTGTCTAAGCATGGCTCACTGCTCTTTCTAAGGTTTTTGTGCAAATGACACATCTCTGCGGAGGGGATTAAGTATAGTTTCCCAATCAATGACCAACTGCCTACCTATTAATTTGCCTGCAATAACTAGCTGCTCAGAAAGACTTTAGGTAGATGACCAAGTATTCCTTCATGCAAAACTTGCAGTAAAGAAACATGGATCCCATCATCCAGATTCCCTTTGAGGTATTATATCAACTGTATGACTATTCACCACCATTTATTGTTTGACACTGTGCTTTCTTCCTGTATTTGTCTAAGAAAATTATGGTACTGATTATCAAGCAACTGATCATTTTTGCCAAAGGGCATACACAACAATAGATACCTTTTTCCCCCCCCAATATAATTGTTTCTGTTTGAAGCAACTGTTTATAAATACGTTGTCATGTGAACTGAATCTAGAAAACTGCCCCTTTACTTTTATCTCAGTCTTCAGGAAAAGTGACAACTGGATTAAAGATGGTTTTAAACCTTTCCTTAAACTTATTGCAAGTCCTTTGAATATTTTCATATGGCTAAGTTTGTTCAATATTTTATACGTATTACAGAGGTAGTGCTCTGTACTGGATGCCAGAGTTACGCAATTGAAAAATGGTAACAAAAAAAGCACACTCCCCAGATTTATCAATATTGCTGCATACCGTCTAGGTAAGCCTACATTTACTACTCCAACATTTCATTCTGCCATCTTTCACTTGATGTAATTTAACCCAGAAAAATAAAAAAATTAAATCACTGAGATGTAATAAGGTAAAATCCTTCAGTCATCTAACATGAGAATCTGTCACTGCTGCACAATGTACAGATAAATTGTCAAGGTCAGAGGTGACAGAAAATTAAGAAATACACAAGCACAACTAAAAGCACTAAGTATACCTGAAAAGACACAAAATAAATCGCTTTGGTCTGCTGAGGTTAAAACTGAGGCACGTACCTGTTCGCATTTGGAATTTCACAGAGGAAGAGAATAGATGATGAGAGGAAGATATTGCTGAGATTTTTTTTTTTAACTTATTTCTGGTTTTATTGCCTTTATCATATTTACTCTTTATGTCTTTGAGTACAGGTTGGATCTTGTGCACAGCAGCAGTTTGTATTCCACCTCAAATGTTTTTACTCCATGACTCATCTATAACACCCATAGCTTTATTATCTGCATTGTCATTTTTAAGCAACTCTTTTAAGTTTTGGAATAGATAAGAAGTGAGGAATTGTTTCCAACAGTTTGGGCTCTGACACTTATCAGGGTAAGGTAGATGGACAAAGTAGAAGTTACTCCAAATACAGACCTTTGGGCTAAGAAAAACTTGTCTTTCCCATTACAATGAGTCATTTAATCTGCAGAATAAAAGGGTTTCTGGACTAAGGAGTGATTTTTTTGTTAAATGCTACTTCCTGTCAGTGTCAAAGTTTGTTGCTTTGGGGAAAATCACCCCTTTTTAAAAAAAAGGCTGGTTTTGACATACAAAATTCTAGTCCGTCTTCAACTGATAAGAAAAGTCATAGCAATAAACACAACACAATATTTATAACCTCAGGATGTCTGCAACTAAAGTGCAAGCAGAGGAGGCATAAAGAAATTTCGTATTCAAAACAAGAGTAAACTAAAAGACTATAAACTGCACAAAAGCAAGTTTCTTTGGCCCAAGAAAGTATTAGGTAGAGGAAATCTGTTAGCTCTTCTAATACATTTTCCTATAAAAGAACATTTCTACTGACTAGAGATATTTATATATGCAAACATGGCAGAATAACAGTACAGAGTAGTGACATGAGTGTATACAAAATTGCCCATTAAGATTCCACACACAGTTCTGATTACTTACATGGGAGAGATTCCTATAACTTGGAAAGTTGAACATAAGAGTTCTTCAGTAATAGAAATTGTATAAAATACACAGTATTAAAATATTTCTCAAATTATGGTCAGCATCTATAATGACAAAAGGCTTTGGAATTTTAAGTTTAACCTTTTTACTGTTTGATTTACAAACCCCCAAATAGGTTTACTTATAAAGCTATTAATCTCTCTGTCAATCTTAAACTATGTGGTTTATGGTGCTGAAGTTTCATGGTTATTGTTGTATTTCACTACTCAGGTATTTGGATACTCAATTGTATAAAAAAGTACCTTCAAACAGTTAAATCCCCAAAAGAAAACAGGATATGAGCCAAAATTTTTAAGTGAGATGAACCGAAGCCTGGAATACATCTGTGTTTACACATGGTCTGTTAGTCTGCAAATATATGTGGGCAACTGTGCACACCTAATTCCACAAATCTGAGTTTATAAATTCGTTTACTTCACTCCCAGTTGACACTGTCAATGTATTCTTTAGTCTTTTTGCTGAAACAGGACTGAATGTGCCAACCATGATGGTGACTTTTGAGGCTGAGAACACTTGCGATGAGAAACGGACTGATAAAACTGACTGACTTTGCATATGGTAGAAAACCAGATGATACTAATGGTTATTTACTATTGATACGTTCCACATTTAAAAGAATAGTCTTGAGCCCACTGCCTGTCCCTTCAGCCATCTGGTCTCCCCATTATTAATTGTTCTAATCGACCTTCACAAAAGAAGAAAAATATTGTTGTATCTTCTTTTATCTTGTCTTATAATAGGAATCATGTTTCATAGTGTTGAAATAAATTACTTGCACAGTGATCAAACATCTTAGCTTCGTTTCAGCATTTAATCACCCATGAAAGCCGTTTATTGCTTCGTGTACTCCAAAGTCATGAACATTATTTCCTAACTACTGTAG
>NW_009622454.1:38080-44995 GCF_000690535.1 Cariama cristata | reverse complement strand
AAAGTGTCTTTCATTTTTATTTTTCAATTATGTCTTAAATTCATTCTTCTAGCAGGCACTTTGGTGTAATCCTACTGTATGAAAGACCTTTGTTTCTCTAATATTTATTTCCTTTTAAAATGTTTTTACCTATTACATGGGAAAACAAAAAACAAACCTAAAATGGCTAAAGTAATGCTAATTTCATTGAGACTACTTTATTTCCATTCAATATATAAATTACAAAGCCTCAGAAAATAATAATAAAAAAATCAATACATCTAGGGTTATTCTAAAATCCGTTATGTTTTCTAGGCTGCTTGTCAAAGCATCATTGCTATTTTAAAACAGTAGTCCTGCATCAAATCTGCCTGAAATCCTCACCAAGTTTATGGATATAACAACCATTTAGTTTCACACATCTCAGTATGAGTTGTGTAAAATATTTAGATTTTTATTTTGTGAGTGAGTTCAAAGTCAAACTGCCCTCTTAAATGCATAAGGTGAATCCACATCTTTACTAATTAAATTTAAAAAAACCCACACTTCAAGATTTTTAAGAGCAAAACACACACACAAAAAACCAATTGCCATTCTATAAAGCCAGATTAAGAGAGGTATAATGGAGAGACAACATTTCTTGAAAACCAGGTCAATCTGTGTATATCAAAATCAGGGAGATTTGTATAGCATCCTACAAGTATTAAAGCAGCTGAAATAGGTGTAACAACTTACTGTGAAAGAGGAACTATCAAACCAAAGTCTGATCTAACATACTTTTTTCATATAAGACTTCAGTATGCAAAAGTAGGAACAGGGACATTTGCTGATACTCCAAACCTGAAGTTCGTTGTCAGTAAAGCATAGCACTGGAATAAAATTTTTCCTGTATGACATGAGCTTGAGATAATGTGGAAAGTCGCTTACTGTGAGACTTGCAGTTACTCTCATACGATGGGGGAATTCATCCGTTGAAAAACACAAAGAAAAGGGGAAGATTTCTTTGCATTAGTTGACCAGTAACTGAGTACCATTGATGTATAGGATATCTTCACAGAAGATGTGAACATGATCCCCAAGTATATTAAGGGAAGTATTTCTAAGAAAAAAAGGTTGCTGAGATCCTCTTTGGAATACTGCACACAACTCTCTGCATTGACAGAGTTCACCCTCAGAGAGTTCATTACCACAGCCTGACTCGTTTAAAGTAGTAAAGAAAAGCGAAGTAAAGCCTAGTAAAGTAAAAACGATGGCTATTTATTATGACTACTTCGGTAATCTGAATATATACAATGTGTGTTCACATATTGCAGAGAATGGAGGGAAGTGAATATTGTCCTCTATTTGGCATTCATTTGGAGTACTGTGTCTTGTTTGGGGTTTTCATTACAAGGAGACTGAAAACTGGAGAGCTGCTAGCAGAGAGCCACTAAGACAGTCTGGGAGAGCTGAAGCACCCAACATAGATGAGGCCAAGGGAACTAACTGGGTTTGCATCCTGGAGAAGGGAGAGCTAAAGTGTGATGTAATTGAAGTTTTCCACTATCTGAAGGGAGAAGTATTGAGGAAGAAAAGCCAGGCTCTTTTTTGAGATACACAATGTAAGGATAAGGTACAACCATCACAGGTTGCACCACCAAGGGAAATTCCAACCAGATATAAGGAAAATTTCTCAAAAAAGGAGAGTACTGAAGAACTAGTACAGGTTATGGTTGTGGACATCCATTTTTGGATGTCTTCAAAACTCTATGGGACAAAGCCCTGAGCAACTTGACCGAACTTTGAAGTTAGTCCTGTTTTGGGCAGGAAGCTGGTCTAGGAATCTCCAGAGGAACCTAAACTTTTCTATAATTCTGTTCATGTGTACACCACAGAAGTCACTATCAAGAACTACTTAAGAATATATTAATTTAAACCATTCATAATAAAGTTATTAGAAGTCCTAATTTTCAAATAAGACAAGTTCTGGAACAGTCTTCCTATAAAAGTATTGGTGCCAAAAAACCCTAACCAGTTTTAAGATGAAGTTTAAAAATGTACCACCTCTACAAGATAAAGTCACTTGAAGTAATACAGAACTGGTACAGATGAAACAATAGTTCCCTTACACTTTAATGTTCAATGTTCCTATGTTTCATTGAAAGCCGTTTCAATAAACAATTGTTACATGTTCTTTTATATAGATTTTAAAAAAATGTGATATGTGAAGAAGAAATAGTCACACTTTAATATCTTCATCCATCTTAAATTAGAGTTGAACAGAAAGAAGATCAAAAATTTCACTATGTCATAAATGGCAAGGTCTGACTGTGCAAATATCAATTAACAGATTTCACATTTTATATCAAATTCACTTTTATTGAAATGTATAGAACAGGAATATGATGGCAGTGAATTTGGGCACCAAATGCCAAAATGAAATAAATGTTATTTCTGTTATAGAATCTTTTTTCTATCCCCTGAGAATTTTTCCATTCTCATCAGTTTCATAGATTATGAGTTTTCTGATAGCAGTACAGCTTCTTATACATAAATATCAAGAGAGACTAAATAAATAGCATTTGTTTGCAATGATTATTTATAGTCTTAAGCAAACAAAGAAAAAGGCATACTCTAAAATGAGGAATGTTTGAGAATCTTAGTTATTTACTTGTCCAACCTAAGGCTGGGGATATTTTTATTGAACGTTACCAACAGAGCATACAAAAAGATTATATTGATTTCAATCAGAAAATCATGTGACTAGATCTGTCACCTTTGATAGCCTTTCACAGTAACTTTGATTGTTGCATTATGAGCTGAAACTACACATATAATTAGAGAGGACCCATGTAAAAACTACATTTATTCTAGAAAGAGTTGAATTTATTTCTAATAGTGTTAAGTGTTATCAGTACCATTACCAGTATCAGTTAGGTTATCAGTATTTTCACGAAATAGTTTTCTCAAAGAGGGGGATTTTTTACAATACATTTAAAAAAAACGTTTCTAGGTAGAAGATACTCAAGAATTCCTTCACAGTCAAGAAGTCTATAGATTTCCACAGGAAATTTGCTAAAGTTTTCACTCCATGCCAGAATACAACACCAGCACCCAGGTTGATCTGTTCTGGACAGTCTAAAAGGACAAGATGATAAACCATATTCTCCAATACCTACTCTATTTACATCAGTGCTGATGGTTCTTCAGATTCTACAATGTAACCTTAAGATAAATGGCCAGTACCATAATTTCACCGGTCCAGCTTAAGCAAGAACATGAAGCCATACTTCACTTGAAATTTTGCCTTTTTTAGGATGTGTCTAAGCTTTAGATAAAGTTTCAGCTGCAGCAGACATGTAAAACATGTTGACAAAGGAGTCAACATATGTTATATCACTGTCCCAGTAATCTAGGTATGCCAGAGTTCCTTGTTCAAAAAAATATCTGAGTTCCCCAGATACAGAAATCTGAAGGACCCTCCATATTAAATTCACAGTGAACATTGTGAATTTTAAAACTGTGAAAACATAAAGACAAAAGAGTTTTCATCTAGAAATTCCAAAAGGAAATACTGTATTAGGACATTAAAAAACTATTCAAACTGTTTCAGCTCAGTTTGTAGGGGGATGAGAGATTGAAAGGGAGGATATTTCAAACTAACTTTTATCAGTGAAAAACTTGAGATACTCAGCTTTTTTTTCTGAATTGGACTTTTATGCAAAAACTGTACACAGCTACAGTTTGGGAAGGCTACCTTGGAAGGGAGAGGTCCTTTGCCTTTTGTCTCTTGTACAGATGTTCACCAACAGCCAGACATCACAAGCGAACCAAAAGGCCACTTCCAACACACCTCTCTGGGAGCACAGGCTACTGCAGAGCACCCTAAACAGTCTGACTACCATTCTTTTTAACCCCCACCACTGGAGATGACCATTGGACATGAGCAATGTAACCAAGTGGAAGATGTCCCTGCCCATGGCAGGGGGTTTGGAACTAGATGGTCTTTAAAGGTCTCTTCCAACTCAAACCATTCTGTGATTCTACAGCCATATTCACCCATTTATGTTCAATATCATAGTTGACATCTTTATTTCCAGATTATTCTGTTTCTAAAGACCTTTCTGTATCTTGCTAGCATTTCCCTCAGTAGTTTCCTTTATGATACTCCTGATTTGGAAAACTTTCTCCCTCTCCCCAGCCATCACAGATGTTCTTTAACATGAGGAAATGAATTTCACTACTTACTGAGTCAATAACCTGAAGAACCAGAGTATCTCCTTTGCTTCTAAAGTTTCTCTTGTACTGTTTGTGTAATTGCAACATGTACTGTCCTGTTTACCTTAAATCTAGATTTGCAAAATGGAAAAGCTACAAATGAGAACAGCATTTGAGGAAAATTAACTGAACCACTGCTATTTTTAATCTGTATATATATTCCTCTATCTGTCCTTACAAGCTTTGGCTTCCATATCTGCATATAACAATATCTTCTTTTGTCTCCTGCTTGACCTTATACTTTCATCCCCAAGCCTCCCTTTTTTTTTTCCAGAATGCATTAGCCCTGCCTGTACGCAGCCTGTTCTTGCTGGGTCAGGCACAGTATAGCCGAGGCAGGCTCGGCGTTAATCTCCCCTTTGTCCAGCTGCCTTCACAACACAAAGGGAACTCCACAGTCAGGTTTGATTACACCAAATGCCCACTGGTGCAGGTTCCTCCGCTAATCTCCACCCAGTCAAAAAGAAGGGGTTTAATCCTTGGAATCTTCTTAATGACTTTCCAAAGATATTGCCATCAGTAGTCTTCCTACAGTCCCTCAGGCAGAATCCTCTAGGTTTAAATTCTTTCCAGAAAACTTTTCATAATGATGACTGACACCATAAAAATACATAAAGCACACATTGTACCAACTGTAATACAGTGACTTGCAGTACTAAGAGGAGAAATAATAGCTTTTCAGACTAACATTAAAGTCAGGGCAAGTTAACTCAGTTTGAGTAAATAAACTTTATGAAAGCCCAGTTTTTGTGAAATGAGTCCTACTGAGCACAATTCTTCCCATTAGTCACACAATAATTATGCATTTTCACAGAGCAAACAAACCTCAAACTTTTCCTTTCTTCTGTCTCAGTCACTGAGGATACAGATATTGTTGAGTAAAAGCATTAATCTCTGCAAAAGCATATTTGTAATGCTCTTTTTTGTCCCATGAAAGAAATACGAAAACGGAAATTATCAATAATTTCACTGTGGAAGCATGGGAAAGTATTTGTGAGTAACACCACACACAGTGCTCTGAAGGATCATAGCACACAACTGACTGCAGATTTTAAATTAAGGGTACTTATCTTCACCAAACATGTAAAATTATAATAAAAATTTAAAAAATTTACCTGGTCAAAACACCAGCAATATAAGACTTTGTTGTAGAAGATACACATCTGTGAGGTTTTTACTCATGTCAGCATAGTATATAGTTTTTAAAGCTTCCGTTGTTGTCAAAGTACATTAGAGTTTGTATAAGCTATTTCCACAGAAGTTCTTCGCACTCAATCTTAACAAAAAACATGTCGTTGCAAAACTCAGCAGAGCTTTAGTTTCATCCTATAATTACAGTGGTTCTGGCACATCCATCTTTTACTGGTAGAAAAAAAAAAAAAAACTCTCTCTTCTCAGTTTGGTTAATATCTTATGATTGGTTCAGATCATTAATTTCAAGTTAACTAATATTTTGTGTTGTATTAAAAAGACTTAATTCTGTTTAGTGGGATTTAATATTTAGCTACTTATTTGAAGCTATCATTTTAATGATAATTTCTAAAAGTTTCAATATCCTAAACTCATTAAATGACACACTATAGTCAGAGCAAATGAAGGTATAAATTTTTTTGTTGTTGTTCTGAAAAAAAAATCCAAATGTACATGCCACTTCACATGTTAAATAATACCAGAAGGGATATTAGAAATTAAAAGGAAAATAATTATAGAGATTACATTTCAGTCCCTAGGTAATCCTGTTACATAAGAAATTTATTTTAATTGAGTTATACCTTCTCAAGATTTGAGATGGAATAATTCTTATTTCTACAAATAATAATTCTCATTTCTTTAAATGCTGAAATAAATTTATTCCAAAATTATTCCAAATAACATACTGAGGTTTTTTCTACCAAATAAAGTAAAATTGGCTAAGTTAATCTGTTCTATAATGTGGCAGGCTTCTACTCTGTGAATGTCTTACACTAGACGGTTTCTTAACCTTAAATCTAATTAATCTTACATCTAATTCCTCAAAGCAGATTGACTGCTAGAAAAAAGAATATTCACAGCAAGGGTGCTGCCACTAACTCGGTTTTCAATCAGGTGAGGAAGAAACTGAGGCAGGGTTTTAATCCTTTAATATAATGGAACATAAGAAATGTCATTTGACCAAAGAGTTTATTTCTGATTAGGAAATTGATTTTTAGTTTGCATTTATTATATATTATTTTAACATTTTTTTCTAGAGTTGTTTTTACAGTATGAGGCACTTTAGAGTATGCACTGTTTACTTGCAGTTGGAGGGATAAATGATGTGAAAACAGTCACCTAACTTTTCTTTGCGTGTATAAAATTAGCTATATATCTATAAAAGTGACAAAATGCACTGCAGCAGATACTTCCAAGTTTTTACTATTTAACTGTGGGCAAGGTTATAATACAAAGAAAAATCTAAAATCTGGAAAATACAGGAACCATGATTGAACTTTTTGATTAAATACAGGAACCTTTTGATTGAAGTATAAAAATTTTGAGATATCTTTAAGTTGTCAGGCAAGTTAAGTTTAATTTATCCAATATCATATTTGTGTTAGGAAACTTAAAACATGTTTTAAACCTTGAATAAAATCAATATTGACAAACACACTTCCCTTTGCAATCAGTAAAATTCATCAGATTAAACACAACTCTGGTTTA
>NW_009622454.1:0-38030 GCF_000690535.1 Cariama cristata | reverse complement strand
GTGAGGCTTTTTGTTCAAACACACTTGTTCTTCAGTGACTGGTTACAGTAAGAAAACATGAGAATGGAAAGAAAGTATTTCTCACTATTCAGCTATTGACCTCATCTATTAAGATCAAGCTTTCTGGAGAAGAGGGGAAGCAAGCATCCAATTTGCAAAACTGATCTTATTTAGCAGTAGCTAACAATAGTATCTAAAAGTAGGTAACAATTTGTTAAATATTTGACTTTCAGAGTTTGCAGTATGTATTCTCAGATATTTCTGAGCAAAGAAGTGAAGGTATTTACAACAAAAATGAAAAAAAATGCAGATTGCTCCTTCAAAAGCAGGTGTAATACTCAGTTAACATGCATGTTACTTGTTTTGTATGAAATATGTCCACTTTTGGGTTCTTTATAAATGACTGAATTTAATAATGTTGTTGTAAGATACACTGTACATAAGTGTTGGAAATCTTGAAAAATCTAGTTTGTTTGTCACACTTGATAGTATTTGTTGATGAATGAACAGGTTTTCTCATTAGTGAAAAATATTTTCATACCAGATGACTTCAAAGCATGCAGAGTATGACTAGATTCTCAGTCCTGCTACAGTTACTGAAATTGCCAGATAATATGTCTCTGGTGTGTAAATGTATCAATAAAAGGGCATTGGAAACAAGCTGTACTCCACAATTCCCAGTACATAAACAAAAGGAGAGTGGAGAAGCAACTTCATTGAAAGTTCATCATCTCTATTTCTCGATAGAGCTACATAAAGCTCAATAAAGCTCTCCAATTCCTGTTTCTGTCCAACTTCTACTTCCTTTCGACATTAGAAATCAGGAAGGGTAACGGAGGCTCCTCTTCCAATGCTCTCACTCCTCCAAGCAACAATCAGGAAGAAGAAAAATGCTTTTTCTTGCAATTGGTTTCCAAGAGCTGGCCAGCATTAGTCTTCACATTGTTAACTTTTGTCAGAAACAGGCAAACTAACTATAGTATGATTGTTATATACAAAATGCTGCCAGTTCCAGCTAAAACTGCTTGAAAGTCGAAGCCACGTTATACTTCCAAGACCCTCAAATGCCAGCATTGCTGGTACACAGTTAAGAATCTTCACTTTCAAGTGTTAACCTCTCTACAACCACAAAAAGGTCCACACAATTTATGAAAAACAAGCCTTTTTCATTGTTTACAAACAATGAAAATATTTCTCTTTGCTTTAATATGCCTAAAGCAGATGTAATTTCATTCTTTTCATTCCTCTCTGGAAGACACTTATAACAATGAAAACTATTTCCTTACAAAAAGAATCTCTAAGGTTACTTTAAAGATAAATTCACGTCTTGAATTTTGGATTTGAAATGTTTCTGAAAGATCATTTTATACTTTGATTATATCACAAAAAGAAGTTTTGCTTTTAAACAATCCAAGTTTGCTTGAATTCACCTCAAGAAGTTATCAAAAAAGTCTGAGCCTCCAAAATATCTGTAGGAGAATCTTCAAATACTTAGTGTTACATGCAGGAAAACAAAATTACCTCCAGTGTAACTGTTCACAAGCTAAAGGATAACCCACGTGTCATTGAAGAGGGACAGGTAAAGGTTCAGTCGCAGATGACTGCACAGTTATAGACATTAAAGATCGCAACATTTCAAGGAGACAGGAAAGCTCAGTGAGAATGGTCACACGACAGCACACAGCTGCCTTTCTAAAACTCAGATTATACCAAATGGCCTCAAAATTGCTCATAAAGTCAGGACATCAGACCAAACATTTAGTTTAAGTGGTGCAAAGTTAAGGGAATGAAAAAGCTTCAAACTCCTGCAAGGCTGACATTTTTATTTGTGACCACTGAGTAAAAAACATTTTATAGAACAGCAATGATGAGATGTTTAATATGAATTATATATCTAATGACACAAGTTTACCTCAGGAACAGTTGCATATCTTCCAGCAATAGTAGTTTTTCAAATTGTTGTGATTTCTATTGAACATGTCATATGCATGTGCCTTGTGGCATAAGACAACTATTTTTAAGAGTGCTCTCTGTAGTACAGTAATGGCCTTGTGCTCAGCATAGCCACAGGTATCAAAAATGCAAACACAGGCTTATTTCCTACCTAGTAAGGGTCTCAGGTAGTAAGGGCAGTATCTGGAGTATAAAATTCATGTGGACAAGGTACGTCAGACATTCAGAAAAGTTAACCATGAAAAATAATTAATAACTTATTAAACAATTTATTCATTAGCAATTACTTTTACAAATATTACTTCAATATTATTTGTGCTGTGTTGAGATGACCAGAATGGGAAGCCTGATCATAACCACATTATGAAGTAGCAGCACATGCTGTGTTAGGATACACGAACAGAAAGGCATAGAATAGAGATGTAGGAAATAGAGCTTCCTGAAACTGTACTAGGTGAGTCACACTTTTGGTGGGCTGCACTAGAATTTTGTCTGCTAATGTTACAAGTACTTGAGGAAAATTATCTCAGTAACCATACCTTGGTAGAATAACGACTTTATTACACCTCAAATACGTTGTTTCATTTAATTTGAATTTCAATGAGATTTGGAGAATGATTGTGAAGGAAAATGATTCATTGAAATGAAAATCTGGATATCTTATATAGAAACATGATATTTGACCTAATAACAGCTTATCCTAATGCAAAGCAGCAAAAAGAGGTCCAGTGTGGGCTCTTCTGTTCCTCCTCTCCAAGATAAGGGTTACCAGAAATATTATTTCAGTTTATGTTAGAAGTAGCAAGTTATCACATTATGCAAAATAAATGCAGTTAAAGGGATTACCTCAGTCCAGTTGAAATAAAGCTGAAGTCATAGAAAGGGCAAAGAAATCAATTAGCTGGGACAAAAAAAAGTAAGTATCCTTAGCATTTGATACCATGGGTAGGCAAATATTTGATAATTTTTTGATAAATATTTCATAAATAAATATTGCATTCCTGGCCATATATCAGAAATAGCTGTTGATGCACTGTAAGAAAACTGGCAGATAGAACATACTCTTGGATTATTTGCGTCAAAGCAGAAAAAGCAAAAGCAGCTAATGATCACCTAGAAAATAATCTATCTATTAAGTGTTGGGCAGGTTGCCAATGAAGGGCCTTTGGCTCTGTGAGAAAGCATTCCTCCTAGCTGCCAGAAGCAGACTTGTCAACTCCGCAGCCATTTGCTTTGGTTCGCCACTGCAAGTTGGGAGAGACAGAGGCTGGAGACAAACCCAGCTCAAAAGTAAGTCTAAGTGCTTTCTCCCTAAATGGACTGCAAGAAATTACTGAAAAACTGCAAGAATTATTAGCTTGAGGCAATACAAAGTGTCAATAAGGCTGCCAAATATCATCAGCGCAGCTGCGCTCCAAATCCGTAATCTAATCATTCTGCAGTCTTATGTCAAACATGTCTTGCCACCTATTATTCAAAATACAAACATGAAACAAAGAAAACCCTCCACTGTTTTTTATAGCTTTTCTTATTCTTAGATAAGACTCATTGTTTTAGCCACATGGTAAGAAGCTGAAATGTCATCGTGGGACTTAGATACATTATTTCTCTCAGAAGGAAAAGTTTGAAAGAAGTTTAAAGTTTACTATTCCTGCCAATGTATGCATAGCTGACAGTTGTAATTCTATTACTACAGTTTCTCTTCTAGCAAGAAGAAAATATAAAACCACAGCATAAAGCGATCATGCAAAAGAATGTGAAAATAGAAAATATAAGGGAAAAATTATTTGTTTAAAAGAATTATTGCTCAGATAGTTCTGTGGCTTGCAAACGGAATTTACTACATACATGTCTAACACAACACTTTGACAGACATTGTAGTTATTCTAGAAAAAAATTACAAATGTTTGCTGTGTTTAAAGGAAATCATTCCCTTCACTCAGGGAAACAAACGTATGAAATCAGGTGCTGATTAAACTGCTACGTTGTCTTACTCAAAAAGGGAACTCGCTACATAGAAATTAGTGAAAATACAAACCAGACTGCAGTGAACGAAGAGGCTTTGGGAGAACGGAAAGAAACTACCTAAGTTGGACAAATGACTCCACTGAACAACTTGTCTGTCTGATGTTGGGTTCCTGCTACTACAGTTATGTCAACTACAAACATAAGTAAAATTTTAAAAATTAAGTCACTAGCATATCATACTGGCAAAAGTCCTAGAATATATCACATTGCCATACAAAGCATACATTGGCAAAATGGATTTTAAAAAATCTAAGTTAATCAGGGTAACAGTTATAAACTGTACCTTTATTTGTTACTTTGGCAATTTAACAGGAAACACTTTCAAGAAAATGTCCAAAACTGATGAAACTCAAAACTAAAAAAGTCAAATTCTGCTCTCAATCAGTGACAGTAGATTGGCTTTCTGTGTTCAACAAAGTCACTCAGTTATGCCAACAGTGTTACTGAGAATAGAACTGGCTTATATATATTTTGATGTTGTATTGTTCAAGATATAAGTACATTTTGCTAGTAGACAAGTCTCGCCAAACATTTTTGAGGGATGGAAAGATGTCTCTGGCACAAGGTAAAATGGAGATGGAGATATAAGTCTGTAAATAAAGTTAAAGCATCTTACACCTCTGAGGTCCAAACACTGGCAGTGATTCTAATCAAATAATTGTCAATTCAAGTGATGAAAACAGAAACGAAAATAGCTTGGTGAGAAGATTTTGGTAGATATGACTGGAGAGAAGGAAGTTGTAAATTGCAAAAGAACAAACAAGTCTTAGGATAAGAGACTCTTCTTTTTTTCAGACTTTTCAATCTATATATCCTTAAAGTCACAAAGATCAAAAAATGATCCTTGCCCTGCCCCTTTGTGCTGAAGGAAGGTTGCTCTTCTGTTGTTTGAATTTTCTTTCTTTTACAAGAACTCCAAAACACATTCTGGTGCATGATCGTCATCGTTAATTAAATTAAAATATCCTTTTCAATTAAAGAATAAAGTACACAACAAAATCCAGTATCTCGGAGTTATTTATTGCATTTATTCATTTACTTCCTAATTTACACAGCTTGGTCATCTCTAATACAAATAGAAGTCAGTGCAAATTACTGATGTTCTTACTGAAAGTTTAATAACAAGAGAAGTGCTTTAAGTGTGTGACTTTTAGTCACTCAGCTCTGTGTTCATCTTGCAATAGCTGGACAATATAATTTTAGAAACCAAAACAGAATAGGATGCTATAGTCTTTATATTCCTTTTTAGGTACTAATACTGTCATTAATTAATGTGAATAAAGAACTCTAGGTCCCGCATGATGAAGAACCTGTCTAAAAATCATTTCTTTATGTCACCTTTAATTATTTATGGCTGTTGTACTTTAAAGGAAAATTAAAATTAGTCTTTACTGTGAAAGTGATTATAAAAACCTATAAGCCTATTAACAAAGAAGGCTGTCCAGCTTTTGGGACTAAGTGCAGATTTCACCAGCAGGGATTGTGTCATTGCTTGGGAGGACCAAGGACAGTTGTTGTGAAGGGAGTTAACAGAGGAGAGGAGGAGCATGAAGCGATCATAGGGAACAGCATAAAAGAAGGTGGGCAGCTGTGTGGAAACAGATAAAAGAAGCAGTTACAAAAAGATCAACAGGAATTTATAGAGTGAGTACAAATATGCAACAAAATGCACTCTATCTTTGCGACACAATGAAAGATACACATTATTTATTTCTCTTACATTATCCTTTGAACACTCTCAAACTACGATCCTTTTAGAGTGAAATATGATGCCTTTAGTAGCAATCTGTAAAACGTGGGACTCTGAGAACCAAGATGTAGACTACTGGAAAGAAAAACCAAAGCATGAAATAACAGCTCTTGCATAATAGTCCTCAAAAATGAAAATTACAGAGATATACTATTATGTAGTCTCATTTGCCTAGTAGTAAAGTCCTAATGCTAGACACCTAAAATTTTATTATATGAAACTTGCAGGAGCTCTTTCTCCAAAATTCTCCTTTCTTTTGTATGATACTGTCCACTGCCTTGACACCTTCTCTCCCTACTTTTGAGCCACGTAAATTTAGCAAGAATCAGTGTTTACGCTTCTCAGAATGATCATCTTTCCTGATGTGGTAGGGCACTGGACTCCTCATAGACACATACATACCCCTTCCTATAACACCAGCCAGAACTTGCAACCAAAGGAGGGGTACCAGGACCCTACAAAGCCCCCAGTCAGTGCCTGCAGTACAAAAAGTCAACAACAACTTTCAGTTCTTAGTTGCTTAGAGGAGACAAGTTTGAGAAAATCCTATCTACTTTCTACTTCCAGGCAGGCAGAAACAGCTACTTATTTTGGCACTTGTGCAATCCTCAATCTTTACTTCCCTCTGCTCATTTGCAACTGCTAGTTCTACCTGTACATTCAGTCTGGTATTCAAAAAAATAACTGAAATCAAATATCTTCTCCTACCCTCACAAAATCTTTGTGGATTTCTGTTTATGTTTTCAGTATAAAAAAAAAAAGAAATCACTTTGGAACAGAAAATAAGTGTATCTCATTTTACCTTACAGAAACGAGTATAAGAAGGTCATGGCTCAGCAAAAGCAGAGATTTAGACTTGAATACTTCTGTATTGACTATATACTTCTCCCTATTTTATTACCCATATGACACATAATAAAGATCTCTTTTTTTTAAAAAAAAAAAAGGTTCTTTCCCCTAGTGATTAAAATTGAATCAAAACAAAGGTAGGAATAAGTTCCAACAGTCCTCAGACAGTGTCTGAAGAAATCCATTTTTCTTTGCCTTATTCCTCTTGTATTGCCACTCACCTATTAATTATGTGCATATTAATCATATGCACAAGGATAAAATTAATATTGGACAGAAAGTGACAGGAATTCTGATCATGCTCTAAAAATTCCTGTCATGTCAGAAAGGTACTTACAAATATTATACTAAGTATTTGAAAAATGTGCATGATAATGTTAGTTGTGAAACACATTTAACTTCAATAATGCCTTACTTGTAACATAAATTACTACTTCAAAACTGCCATGTTAGCCTACTTAACTTTAGGGCATCAGCCTTTAGAAAATATGGATGCTGAGCCTGTACATTCAAATAAAACAGGAAATTATTATGTATGCTCCAACTACTTGCACTTAGAGACACATATCTTAGAGTAATAGGTATATTGTCTTTCCAATTTAAAAGAAAAACATTGATCAGATTTCAAGTATCCTGAAGAAGCCTTTCATTGTTTCCTTTTTTTAGTGTGAATCAATAAAATAAACATTAAAGGTTCTGACTGAGAAAATAAAACCAACTCACATCATTTAGAGACATGAAATTTAATATTGAGGAGAGTGACAGGAACAAATATGCAGCTGTATGAAGTGAATATCTTAAAAAATAAACTACATCAAAATGGTCCTTCCTAATCTCAGCCAGCTGATGTTTTATTATTAAATAAATTATTATTTAAGAAAGGTAAAGGTTCTTTAAATTCTGTAACTTCGATATTTCTCTTCTAATACTTGTCAATTCATATTCCAATTTTCATATCAGAGCCTGGCCTCCAAGGGTATGAACTCCACTACTGTGAGCCAATTCTATGTATAATCTATGAAAAACTGTTTTCCATATACTCAGGCAAAAATTACCCTAGCATAGAAGATCACAGCAAGCCTCGGTAAAAGAAAGCTCTTACATATATGGGTTAAGATGTGCCAGTAGCACATGCATCTTATCTTTTGTTCAAAGAGATTCAAATAGACATTCAAGTACCTTATGATTCTGAAAGTGTCCAATGGAATAAATAAGTTCCTTTTATTAACAGAGGCAATCTTTGTACAGTACAGTCCTCACACAGGCAAATATCCCACTGAAGTTAATACAATTAAATTAGACTAGTTTTACTTGACAGTTTTGAAGAGCTGAAGAAATAATGTAATTTTCTATAGAATACATCCCAAAAATTCATCCAGTGGGAGCTTTGCCTGAAGACCCAAGAAATTCAGCCTAGACCTCAAGATCCTTGGAATAAGCCATGGTCCTCACTAGCAGTTTCAATTTCTCATAACTTATTATGACCTGCATATTTTATTCCACATTCTCTCTTCCTTTTAGAACATTACATGAAGTCTTATCAAATATCTTAACTCACAGTAGTGCTCGTAATAACCTATCAGAAACCTCACCGGTCTCAGTAGCCCATTACTCAATATTTAAAGTCTTTCCAACACACTTTTTCTCAGTGTAACATAGCTCCTTTCTAAACATAACATAGCAGGAGCAGGACTGAATAAGATAGATATCCATGCAGAGTGGCATCCTCTCTCTGTCAGTGGGCATCATGGAAATGGTATTTGGGGGCAGTTATGGAATGGTATTTCTCTGGGTACGCTTCCAGTAGTCAATACTTTGGGAACTTCATGAGCAAGTGGTTGCATCTAGATGACCTTATATTAATTTGTCGAATCACCCCAACAACCTACTCTCAGAACAAGCTGTGGCAATACATTCCCCAGGATCTTTACTTGCTCTGTGAAACACAATGCTGGCTAAAAAGAATGGGTAGCATCCAGAAAAAATTCTCTATGCCACTTACAATTTAATAGACATCTAACACATCCCTTTCCATCATTTCTGGCAAAATATTATTACCTATTTCATGGCTCTCTTTTAAAACTTAACGTACAGAAACTTCAGTTTGAGAGTCCCATAGATCCTGGTGTGGTAACTTCTGTAACCTCCTTCAATGTGAACTTTTTTTAGCTTCTCTGTTACTGTCTTATCTCTTTATATTGCAAATATTTTTCAGTCCTACAGACCATCTGACAGGTTTTCTGCTTCTGTTTGAAGAGATTGTACTGTTAATTTTTTTAAACTTTTAGCAAGTTGCACGCATATATCCTTTTGGTCTACTATATTATCATTCTCACTGAATTTGCCAGAGTTACACATACATTAATTTATTTCACATAATCTAAGTACCAAAAATTTATTTTGCTAGCCAAATTTTGGGCTGCTGCTTTCCATCAAAAGCACATACAAACATGCAGAATTATCAGTATAATCTGCATTCCATAATGGTTATTCATAAAAGACATAGGAAGGAATAAAAATGCCACTGACTATTCTTGGAAGTCCGCCTATGATTTTTGCTGTACAGAGCTTCAGAACTACTTTATTTACAGACTGTATGAAAAGGCCAAAATGCAGAGGAAAGTTCACTTTCTGTGTTCTACCTATGATTATCTTAGATTTTCTGGCAGATAATCAGGCACAGCTCAGTGCTGGAATATGTCCCAATAATCCAAACATAGCACAAATGGTCACGCAGAACTTTAAGCCCATGCTGCACAGAGTTTTTAGTCTAGAAGAGTTTGTTTCTGTATGAACCAGATGGAATAATTAAAATTCTAAAGCCCATTTTATTTTTCAGATTTAATGCCACAGAAGTGTGGGTCAGTTGCTAGGAATTGTCTTCCCTCGTTCTGTGGCACCAAACACACAAATCAATCCATATCCAAGCCATTTATTTGTTCAGATGATTAAACTAGATTGAAATAGCCTCCACTATATTCTCTCGTTTTCTGTCTTTTTTGATGGGAGATCTTCTCTGATGTTGCCTCAGAATAAAATATGCTTGTTGAGAAAAGGAATTCTCAGTTTTAAATGACAGCTGTCATATTTTGTTACAGAAGTGCAATTCTGTTTAATGGACTTGATTGTGCAATTTGCTGCACCTACCCCACATTGTGTGGGCTCATATGAGTGTGTCTGAGTAGCACTGCAGAATCAATGCCAAATAAAACAGAAACATGCATAGTGGAAATGCGGGGGGAAAAAAGAACTGCAAGAAAAAACACACGCATATTGTATCATAAAAACCAGGCTTGGCTACAATGCAATTTGAATCATAGCTTCGGTGACTCCTCAGGTGTGCTTAAAGATAGTTCAACATCTTTAAATAGGAATAGAAAATTTTTAAAGAGGAAAAGGAAGTGCTTGTGTCTTAGCATTGAAAAGCATCACTTTTCTCAGTGCAGTTCTGACAATCAGCATTACATACAGACTAGTGTTTCAAGCCCTGAGAGTGTAATATGCTAAGCAGTAATGAGAAATCAGTGATTACACCTGAGATAAATTAATAAATTAAACTTTTTTCCAGTGAGAATATATCAATTGCCACCTGCTGATATTCAGATTTTCTATATCAAAATCTAGCAATACAACTCCGCCGCTCTAATTTTTCCACACTTTTTCTTTCCCCATGTGTTCTACATCTGACTGAAATCTGCCCACTGCCATGGGCTAACAGAATGGATCACTATTCTCTCAAGACTCAGGTATAAACACAAAAGAAAGGAGGAGTCATGAAAGGGAAAGTAAAGAGTTAGGGCTGGAATTCCTGTTTGGCTTCCTATGCAGCCTGGCTCCCTAACCTAACCTTAGGGAGACACAGTGTTGCTGCAGCAATCCTTTTCCCAGTGTAATTGTGAATGATTTAGAAAAATAAATATATTCAAGGCTGTTGAGTGGCAATTACAATTTCCATCTTAAGAAAAAAAAAAAATAATTTCAATTCAATTTCATTAGGGGACCATCTTCTCTTCTTCCTTGAAAACTGAAGGCCCTGACAATGATTTAAGATTTAGAGAAAAACCTTTTCCCTACTTATATGAAATTATGATTTTGCCATTAACACAGAGTCAAGATGTTCATTCTGTGTATGAACATAACTTTATTGCAGGAATTGCATGGGTAAGTAACATTATTAACTGTATTTCCATAGCAATTCCCTAATGGTCTGCAAGGAGCAAAAGATGTGCTGAATTTCACGTCGTCCAAAAAGAAGATTGATCACTGCCAGGACAGGAATGAACGATGCTAAGGCCAAAGCACAGCTGACTCAATGATAAAAGAGTGGTGAAAGTGTACTTTCCTGCACTTTCTTCACTCTGCAACAAATACTGAATTTATTTCCTTTCTTATCCATTTCTCTTCAGCAAGCTGGCTGCAGCAAACAAAATTAACAATTGCCTATTATAAATCTTGTAAATGCAGATTTAGAGATAGCAGAACACATGACAGGCTTTTGTTATCTTAGACGCACTTGCTGGAAACCGCTCTGTTTCCCTGCAGTAGGGAGAACCATAAGGAAATTCAGGGCTGGAATCAGTCCTGAATGTCACAGAAGATACTGCTGAAAAAACATAGTACAATCCATGATGTCCAGACAGTCTGAAACCAGTCTTGGGTTTTGTACAGTTTTGCCTAGATCTAACTGAATGATTCAGACCTTTTGTGCTTCAGAGTGTTAAACTATAGTGACTGTGGATAAATATCCTTTCAGTCAATTACTCTTAAAAACTTATGACCAGTAGAGTTAAACAGATGCTGGAGTGGTCTACCACTGGATGCGGCTTTTAATAAATCTGAAAGTACTTGGTGGAAAAAAAATTAAGTTCTTGCAGACTTAGAAAAGCTTGAAAATATTCATAAAGGGCAAGGCAGATGACCAAGGTTGACCCCATCAATCGTGACTAGGTTAGAGGAAAAAGCTGATAGGGGATTCAATTGATAAAGAATTAAAGGAGGGAACATAAATAATGCCAGTCAAAATGATTTTATGGAAAATGGGACTTGTCAAAAATGATTTCATTATTTTAATCTAAAAGTGTGGTTCATCACATTAATCTCACATGCAATATAACTACACTTTTTAAAATTATTTCAATCCATACTGCATGAAACCAACTTAAAAATTAGCCTTATAGAATATCAGCAAAGCCTGTATTAGGTGTATCAGGAACCAGCTAACTTGGTAGCGATTCCCTATTGATAATTATTCTGTGAAACCTATCAGCAGTTTTGGAGAAGATGGAAAGATTAATGTGCAACCTGATGGTGAACACATTCATCATACATCTGAATGCAGGGACTCAGTCTGTTAATAAAATTTGCAACTAACACAAGCCAATAATGCAAAGGACAGGACAGCTACAGAACCGAACTGAATCACCTGTTTTCACTCACGTGCATATATTAAATTATGTCATTTTTTATCTGTATAAAAATTCATAAGAAGCACAAACTTTTCACTAAGTATATATCATATCATAGAAACTGGAGACCTAGGAAACACTGGAGGAGCAATTTAACATCAGAACTCCACACAGTGCTGCAAAGAGGCAAATTTGACTCTTGAATGCATAAACAGAGAAATAAAGAATAAAAGAAGAGCTACAACATTAATTCTATATATCTCTATAAGACACTGGAAAGCCTGATATTTGGACTGTGTACACAATTCCAGTATTCCTATTTTAAAGTAGATGTTGAGAACTGAATTCCCAAAGTGATTTGAAAGCTGGAAGTACCTTACAGCAAAACTGTCGGAGCTCAGTACTTCTAATTAAAAAAAGACCGAACACAAGCACAGACCAAGAAGTTACCATACTGTTAAAGTGTCATTTCACAGCGTATGAATTACAGTGCATTAGTTCTGTATACAAACAGTTATACATTATGCTCTGGCCTTTATCCAAGGTAGCTTCTTCCACTGCCGAACCAGCATAGGTATCTTTTTTCAAGCACAGCTCTTCCAGGGAGTTAGTGCTGCTTTATAGTAACATTGCACTCCAGCTTATCACACACAACTTGGCCAGTGTAGGCAAGGGCAGAGAAGCGACTCAAATATAGTATGTTAAACCTTTCCACTTAGACCAAAGTATCTGGAAACAGAAGCCAGACAGTTCTTATGAACCTGGACTTTTTATTTTTTAATTTAGTAAGCAAAGGTTGGAAGAAATTACCAAATTTAGTAATGATTTCGCTGTTGATTGATATCTTTGATTCAAGATCAGATTTGTTTTCAGGAGATATATTTTGATCAAACACAGTTTATCATTAACAGACAAAATACAAGATTGATGCCATGTAAGAAGGCAGAGCAGATGAACTAAGCTCTGTTATATTTTTCTGAAAACCTTTAGTTGCAGCTATGTTGTATATCTGAGTTACTGATTGCATTTCAAAAGTTTAAGAGACTAAAAGCACAAAGGTAGTCAGATCAGTAGCACAATCTCTGAAAGATACTGCAAAAGTCAGTTTGGAGATCTCAGGTCAGTTCACAGTCAAAAGCTGGTTCAAACAGAGCATTATGCTAATGTAATTTATTTATTTCATGCTAAAACATTACGCTTTGCTCTTTATTAGCATATTCTTCAAATACCTCAGAGAAGCATTACAGCAAAAGAAGTATTTAAGGGCAACGACAAGCATATGAAATCCAGAATAGAAAAAAGAACTATAGAAAGAGAATTAAAATCAAGCACATTTTTACATTATGCATCAAATGAATTAGTTACTAATTATGAAAATGTTCTTTAGTTTCACAAGTGATATTGCCTGTACTATTTCATTCTTTGCTACGCAGCTTTGAGAAGGAATTTATATATTTTCTTTATATTAGGCTGTTAGTAGTAATCAATGTTAATAAACTAAATTACATTCAGTAATTTAAGAAATACTCAGTTTTAAACTCTACTGTGTCGTTATACTCATGGTGGCCTGTAGTACTAGGTCTTCACCAGGTATGCCTTTGCCTGTAATATATTCGATATGGAGTTTAAAGTGTTATGAGACGTTCACTTTGACTTAGAAGTTGCAAAGTTATTTTTGTAAGTCAAATAAGTATTCCTCTCTCAGACAACCTGATTTACTTTGGTGTTTCAGGTAAGAAAATGTCTGAAAATTTCTGATGGTGTTAGCAGCAGTAAAATTAACAATGTTGTCTCAAAAAGTACTCACTTTCTCTAAAGATTCAGTTTTGTTACATAACAGATTAAAAATTATCATTATATATTGTTCACAAGGCAGATAAATTGCATTTATTTAATTCAGCTATGCTTCTTTAATAGCTTTCAACTAAATTTTGGAGTATTGTTAGAAATTACATGGAGATAACTTTCAAATTAGAATTTTTGTCCTTCAACAGTGATATAGATATTATTTCATCATCTTTATTGCAGAATAAAAGAGAAAGTAATTTTCTGAAAGCACCTAAGCTTATAAGCAATTTATGTGCTTTTGAAAATAGGAGTTGGGCTTCTGAATTGTTAAGCAACTTCGAAAGTTTTTCCATAATTTTACTCACCTGCCCCAACTTAGTAAAGATCAGAAATAATTCCAAACATTTGCCGCCTCAGAGCATTGTAAACCACTGCATCTAAGCCTAAACATGACAGCAGGAGCATATAAGATCCCACTTACATAACGTACAGCTATACATAACACTTATCTCTACCAGAAATTTCAAACATAGTGAAAGCAACTTAAACGGGATATTCTCACAGGTGTTCCCTATTTATATCATCTTTTTGGTTTGAGAGTTGCAGAATGGCTGAATAGTCTCAGCTGCAACTGAAGAAAATAGGAACTATACATCAAATAAATTATTATATACTGGTGAGTACTCAAAGAAATCAAGTCTCAGATGTTTCAAACTGGATGTATACAATATGCCTGACATTTGCCTATGCTTGAGAGCAGAAATAGTCTCTCCTCAACAAACATGCATTAAGGTGGCAATTTATTTCACTTGTAAGACACTCCAATCTTACCGCAATGAGTGCTATAGAAAAGCCCATGAGGAAGTTAATTATTCTGCCTTCAGCACAGCATTTAAATAGCATATAGTAAACAGCATATACTGCAGCCTAGGACCACACATTGAATATGATAAACCAAAATACTGGATCACTACTCATTAAATTCTTAGCTTCTATGTGAAAGCAATGTGAGATTATGTATTTAAAGATTGTAAAACAATGCACGCTCACAAGGAAGGCTGCATGGGCAACCCACAGCACAGCAACCACTCCAGCTCCACAGCAGTCCATAATTAGTCCTCATGCTTTTGAGAAGTGCAGTCCATACCCAGAATTTGTCCTACCTCTATTTTGCATATCTTTTCCTTTTATCAATTATGGGCTTTTATCATAACCCTGAAGCAACGCACCATTAACAAGACAGAAAATTCTCATATCTCTACAAGAGTTCCCACCATCATCAAGCCCTCACAGTCTCAAAAACTTCACTAACCCTTCACTCTAAGAACTGTAAAAGCAGAGCACTCTACAATTCTAATCCTCTGCCTTCCCTCACCTGGTTGGAAATACCTATTATATCAGTCTTGTCAAGCCTTTCAAATAATCCTCTCTCAAAAGCAACTGTTTAACCTTCTCTTCCCTGGTGGGACAAAGCAGCATCCCATCAAACAGTTAAATTAAAAGTGAAGGCAACCTAACTTTTAAATGTGAGATACTGCAACTTTAGTGTTTTTTTTTAAGCGGGTTTGATGGGTTTAAAACATTAAAAAAAGGTAGTATTTTGAAATGTGATGCATTTCACAACATCTCAAAGCAACAGGAAGTTTCCTCCTTTGCACTCCCACTTTGTTTCAAAGAAATAACTTTCCTTTAAATTTTTTCTCCAGCATTTTACAATGTGAAGAGTAACACTTGACTATCATAAGCAGCCTTCTGCTGGCTTTCAGAGTGCAGCTGTGTGGTAGGTACGCCCTCCCCGCCCCGCTTTTCAACAATACCAGGAACTTCCTGACCAATGGACCCCTTGGCCAGGGGACCAGGAAAGGCAGGACCCTTAGCCAACCAAATGCCCCAGCCAAGAGAAGTTTCTAGACCACTGACCATATATGACCACAGATCAGATTTGACCTAGGGCATAAATAGAGGCCTGCTGGGAGGGGCATGTTGAGTTGGTCCTTCTTGGAGCAGTGGGTCTGCAATCAGGGATGCTCTCCTTAGGCTGGGATGTCACCTGAGGAAACTCCTTGATGTTAAAAGCCCTCACCTTACAGGTGAGTGATTGTATATTTTGGATTATCATTCCAAAGTTTGGGGATCCCCTCTGCTGTGTAGCAATGAGTTCCATGTGGTATCCTGAATCTGTAGTTTAAAGTTTGTTGGAGTGTAAAGTTATCTTGATTAAGAACACATTTTTCTTTTTTATCCTTTTTTTTAAATCCTGATTTTCAACTTTGATTAGACAAATAAATTCCCCTTTTGAGTTTGCTAGCTGCCTGCTTTGAGTGCATATATATAATCCTTTAGACATAAACCATCGACTAATCCAGGACTAGGAGTGGATCCAGCCACACCCAGACTCCTCTCTGAGAAGGAGTTCAGAAAGCAAAGGTGTCTTCTCTGAACCTCATGACTTGACGGCAGGGTCTCCCTGACAGTTTTGTCTGAACTTGCCCTCTGCGCAGCAAATATGGTGTGCCTCTGTGACAAGCCACACAGTAAAAAATGGTGGCAAATACAGCGTTCCATGGTTATTGTCTTTCAGTGATGAACATATCTAATTGTTTAAATTACTCTTAAAGAGATAATTACTCTTACTGCTAGTCATGTAAACATAGCCTTGTGTCTGAATGAGAAGCTGAGCTCTTCCTGGCTGCATCTGAAACAGCAAAAAAAGTTTTGCAGTTGAGTGTTCTAATCAGTGTTGTCAATAATGCACCACACAGAAGTATAGCCTAGCTCACCTTCCCGTATTTGTGGAGACTCTGTACTGCTTGGCCTAAGTCTGAATTTTAACTCAAGCTTAGTTGCTAACATGATCACATAGGTACAACCTTTGAAAATGAGAGGAAAGCTGCTCTGTCTGTGCCTCTATCTCTGGTGAATTACACAGCCAACTTCTGACAGAAATGTTATCTTGTTCTCTGTTTCAGTGCCTAAGCTAACTATAGAGGGAAATCATTGTACTTCACTATGTAATAACGAATAGCAATTCTCAACTTCTTAAGAGCAAATACTACACCACTTTGCATGGCCTACTAATATTACATATAATAAATAAATTGACACAAACACACATATATCCAATACATACTATTTATATACTAAAACATTGGTATATTACTGTTCAAAATGTTTCAAGAGAGTAGAAGCATTAACTTATTGGGCCTCAAAAAAAGTGAATAGCAAAAAAAAAGTTCATGGCAATTCAGTGATGGAGTCTACAGACACAGCTGAGACATCCTTGTTCCTAGCCTTCAGACTGAGATGCCAAGTAATTGATTTAATTAATCCTAGTACCTTCATAAGTTAAATGAGGCAATATGACCTGCTGGTTTAAGCACAAGATCCAGAACTCTATCATTTCTAATATGACTATGCAGTGGATTTTTCTGCATGATCTTCATCAGTTCATATACTTTTTAGGAACTAAAAGAATTAAAGGCTTGCCCATTACGCGATTTCTTCACTTTTACTGCACAGAAGATAAATGAAAGCAGCATTTGGACCTGACTGTTTTACTTTCTGTATTTATTGGTTTTATTCTACCATACAAGAATTTTTGAGGACTTAAGGTTAGCTTTGCAAAGACTTGCAGACTTCCTAATTCCCACTCATTTCAATGAGGCAAGGATCAAAATATCCCTGAAATCTGTGCCAAAATATTTGTAAGAATGTAAGAAACCATTTGAATTTTAAGTAACAGCTGCATTAAAAATCATTAACGTGTACTAGAATTCTATTAGTCATGCACATATTTCTTAAACTAGTAAAATAAGCAAGTTAGATACCTGCAATCAGTACAAGAAAAGCAAATATTCTTTCTTCCAGTTCTCTATTGTGCAATAGGCATCAGAACAAACATATAGATGCTGAGAAAAAAATCAGATCTCCTTCCCTTAGGAGAACTATTTCAATCCCATTTCTTAGATCCACAGTTACAGCAAGAAACTACCATATGCACTGCAGGAAAAAGGGAAGATTAAATCGGACTCTCACCATCCACTGGCTCCCCTGTTTTTCTCCATTTCGATCTTTATTTAAAGAGATATGAAAACATTAGGATTTATTATAAGCTTTGAAAATTATGCACAGTGGACAAAAGTTTATTGTTGTGCAACAAGCATGCATATACAGAAAATTCACATACACACCAAGTACATTTAAAGCTCTTTGAATCGCAAAAAGGCAATTAATCTTAGTGACCTCAGAGAGAGCTGACAGAGTATTTTAGCATAGACAAAACGCTCAAGGTCCTTGAATGCCTTCTAATAAAACCTGGTATGAATTTTTGAATTTTACATTTACTGTCTCATCTCTGTAGGAACCTAATGATAAATGCAGTATGGGAAGCCAGTATGGATATTTCATATAAATAATTACTATAAATATTTATTATCGGAAATGCAACAGTACATGAGCCTTACTGTAATCTATATTACAGATTGATCAAATAATTGATTGTGATTACTGATCTTACCAAATTTCTCTTCATGTTAATAACATTTCTAGAAAGAGATAACATGCTAGGAAGAGCATGTGTATAACAGAATCCATGCTTTGAAGAGCAGGGGAAGAATATATTTAGTATTTGCTGGGGTTTACTTCAGAACATTCATGCAAATTCTGTATGTGAGTGAACTGACATAAAATCCCAAATATAGCTTAAAGTTTCATATATAGAATTATAGAAGCCTTCTTTCAATGCAATTTTAAAGTTTATAAGGAATGACACTATCCCATATTATCACAAATTACAATAAAGGAAGTAGGGGTCATCAGTTAATGTTCTTAAGCAAGAACAGTCCTTTTTATTCTGAGTGAGCATTTGTAAAAGAACAATAATCCATTTTCTTTGATTAAGGGATTTGTTAGTTGGGCAATGCTTAATACTGTCCTTTTTGATGAAACAAAGTAATTGTTTTTATATTCACAGAATAGTTGAGTTTGGAAGAGATCTCTGGAGGTTGTCTAGTCCAACCTCCTTGCTCAAGCAGTGTGGGCTAAAGCAGGCTGTTCAGGACCATGTCCAGTCAGGTTTTTAATATCTCCAGAGATGGACACTCCATACCCTTTCTGGGCAAGTTGTTTCCATTTTCAATCAGACTTACAGTAAAAAAAAAGTGTTTTCCTATTTTTAAATGGACTTCCTTGTAATTACAATTTGTGCTTATAGCCTCTTGTCCTTTCAGTGGGCACCACTGAGAAGAACCTAGCACTGTTTTCTTTACACCCTCCCATCAGATATTTATATGCATTGATAAGATCCACTCCCCTGTCAATCTAGTTTGTTTAAATTTTCCCTAACCCAATGTTCTTCCACCAAGTGTAAGCCTTTCTTGCTCCAGACTTTATTATTGGCCTCGGGGACCTGGGATTCCTAAAAAACAGTCTTACCAACAAAGACTGAGAAGGTGGTCAAAGTTCCTTGACCTTTTCTGTGTCCTTTATCACCACATCCCCTGTCACATTTGGCAGTGGGCCCACATTTTCTCTAGTCTTCCTTTTACTGCTGAAGTACTTACAGAGGCATTACCTGTCGCCCTTCAAGTCCCTGGACAGATTCAACTCCAGGCAGGCTTTGGCTGCCTTAACCCTATCCCTGCATGTTCAAACAGAGTCTCTATATTTCTGCCAGGTCACCTATCCCTTCTTCCACCTCTTATACATTTCCTTCTTATGTTTGAGCTTTTTCAGGAGCAATTTGTCATCCACGCAGAACGTCTACTGTCTTTATCCAATTTCCTTCTCGTCAGGATGGATGAATCCTGAGTTTGGAGAATGTGATCCCTCAAAATCAACCAGCTCTCCTGGATGCCTCTTCTCTCCAGGGCTGTAACCCATAGGATTCTTTCAGGCAGGTCCCCAAACAGACAAAATCTGCTCTTCTGAAGTCTAAGAGTGAGATCCTTTTTACATTTGTGCTTCCTCTCAGGAGGTTGCATCATGTCCTCTCTTTTCTGGGCTTCACTTTGAACAGTGGTGAGTGAAGACATAAGGGTTAATTTTATTCAGAAATAAGATACATAATATTTTTTTCTCTCAGCCCTTGTTGAGCTAGATTCCCCTGGAAATTTGACTCTAACCTCTTTCTAACAGTAATCGATGTATCACTTGGAACCTCCGTGAAGAGAGTATCAGTCCTCTGGGTCACTACCTAAAATTCACTCCTCTACACCCCTTACAGTATCTGGAAGGCACATGATACTACAATATTTAAATTTTTTAATGACAGGTTACTTATTATATCTAAACTTTTAAAATCTACTTATGACAATTAATATTCTTTTACTGAGGTTCACTGAAACTTATTAGGGCAATAAACCCATTAATGAAACACTGTAGTTGAGAATTTTAATGCAGTGAAGTCAAGAAATGAGTGTGCAGTTATAGTTCTGCATATGAACCAGCAGATATGCATAACCTATCTGGTATGCATATTGACACAAATATTCATCATTCTATCCAACAAGACAAATTTCATCACACATCCTATTAGTAATCCCTAATAAATGCTGAAATACAGAAGTTCACTCTTTGATTCCAGAACTATGTCAAATGCTGGGGAAAAAATGTTAATATTTCTAGTTATAGCACATGAACCAATGTACCTGGCATCAAATAATGTATTATTCAAAAAAATTAGAGGGGGAGAAATGAAACACAAGCTGGCCCACGTCAAAACAGCAGACTTCTGTCTACAGCTTGCATTTAATACTAAGTACTTCTCTCACATTTTTCTTCCATCTCACTGACCTTGGCTACAATTTAATTGGTAAACACTTTTTTTTCTATACAAACACTAAATGAAAGTCTTGCAGTAACATTGTTGTAGACATGATGGTCTAATAAAGGTTAAGTTTGTAGACTGCTCCTCACATAAACAATTGTCACCTCTTTTTACACATTTTGTTATGGATGTGTACCAAATAATTGTCATTTGGATCATGATAACCATAGTAATTTTTGTTGCTTCTCTTCCCTTAGATACTCATCACAGTTGAATAGGTCCTCTATAAGCATTCGTGGTAATAAATATTTATTAATGGGAAATGAGATATTAAAGATCAGAGGCAGTCTATAAAGAAATACTCTGGCCATGTAGTGTAAATGCATGCGCAGTCTTTGAGATAAGAACAGATAGTTCTATGCAGAAAAAGTGTGATTGAAAAGAGGCTTCTCTGTAAGGAATCATTAGACCATTTTCCTTAATAATTGCCTTTAATAAAACACATTCCTTTAAGAGCAATAGATCTTTCTAAGAAAATATTGATTAATCGACCAAAACAAAAGTTGAGAGGCATGTACTCTAAAAAACTGTAGCGAGAGTGTTATCTAAATTAGTACACTTAGTTTTAAGAGGAACTTTAATCAGGCTTCATTTTACTTCTGTTTCTCAAATTTTATATTTCAAGAAGCTGACCTACATGAACATATTTTCAGGCAATCATACCTGAAAGCTATTGATGATAGATTGGTCTAGAAAGTGACTCAGGAAGCTGAGGAAGAGCAGAACTGAAACTGGAAGTGTCAAAGCATAATGAAGCTGTTGAGGGCAGGAAAGAAATCTTACATGGCCTTTCATAATCATAATTTCTACTTTGTGTTCATCAAGCTCATTGAGATGTGCTGTGGAAGATGTAAATAACCACCCTGACTGAATGGGCTAGGACATGGAAATGAGCAGTATGGAACTGATTTTCTGTTCAGGGAATATCTGGTTTTGGAACTAAATCTATGTAGAATTGTTGGAAAAGAGAATGATATATTGTACCTGTAATGCTGGAGAAGATACTTGGAAGAGGATTCACACACAATCATACTCACCCTGGGTGATGTAATGAGGGATCAGAGTACTGATATTAAACAACAAAGTAAGAAGAATTAATATCTTCTGAAGCAGTTTTTATCAACATACAGACTATTTCTCAAATGTGTAATATAACTGCTGTGTTTATAATACAGACATGCATATCTTAATTCTTTGACATATGTAAATCAAATTAAAATATAGCCAACACATAAATCCTTCAGAACATGTACAGAAGTTAAACATGATTTATATAATGGAACAGTTCTTGTTTGGACTGAAGAATAAATTGAAAGCAATTCAGGGCACTGGTACAGAGCTACAGTCCTCTCTGTGTCCTGACATGAACATCATAGCTATGTGGTTCCCATTATTATTGATTCCTCAGTTTAAGCACTCTAAATTTCTATCAGTGCTTTTTAAAGGCTATAAATCTGGAATGCACTCTCCCAAAAGCTTGCAAATCCTTACTCCAGATAGTTTCTAGACACAAAGTGTCACTTTGGTTTTGTATTTCTGTGTTCAGTAGATTATAAACAATATCTATCTTAAACATGGCATTATTCAGCATTAAATCTTAAAACTGTTTTACAAAGAAAGTCAGTAACATTTTTCCCATTATATAGATGTGGAAAATTCAGCAAGCTGATAAGCAAATTTGCTCTAGCCAGTGAATATGATCTAACTTTCAGTTCAGTGCTCTGTCAAATAGAATCACTGCTTTTAGCAATTAATACAATGTAGTTTATAATTTTCTTATTATGCAGGGTTCATTTAGCTACTCTCTGACAAACGTCTTTTATATATTTACAGCATTATTTACGTAGGTCTCCTTTACACAAGGGTTGCCTGCTTCAGTGATGAATCAACATATGGAGAACTTGCAAATGAATACCTAAACAAATACATTTCTGGCAAAGAGAGACCTTTCTGTCTAACTCTTACACTATCTTTACTGTGTGACAAAGATAATAAAAACAAACAACATGTAGCCATAGTACAGTAATACACTTTATACAGACAATGGGAAAAACAAATTGATAATACTTTTATACCAAAAGCACAAGTGTTTGATGTAAGGGTGGAATTAATACTGCCATTACAAGTGGACTACAGTTCTCTATAACATATCATTCAGAAGTATCAGTTGGTTTTAAAACCAATCCCTTCCAATATTTTACATCCTTGCACAGACAAAGTTCTTTCAGAGCACAGAGTAAGAACTGCAATTTAGAAAAACCTGCAGAAAGCTAACTCCTGAACAGGGACAGATAATCATGAGTATCCATATTTTTAGAAAGCCCAGATTAACAAGAAGACTCATGGTAAAGGCAGATCTCCCAGTCATAGCATGCCACTGTTGCAAAAGAGCTCTGTTTCCAACATCCAACTCTGGGATATGGCAAAGAATTTAGAGTGGGTTAATTTTATTGTATAGTTAACAACCAGACCCAAATTGCTTCAGTATTACCCACCTACCCACAGGCAGAAAAAGCAATTTTTGTCTGCAGATACTACCTGTCTCTCAAGAGAAAGTTGTAAATACTAAAGTAGCACCAATTATTTTCCTTCTTGTAAACCTAATAAAAACCAAGCTTCATGCTGTTTTCACTAGTGGTGTGATTTTTTTCACATGGTCAGATCCAGAACCTGCAGAGAAATTAATCAAATTCTAGATACCTCAGCTCCCCCTGAATCTAATACAGTTAGAGCACAGAAAGCCCATCCTAATATTTAAGAGTCAGCCAACCAGTTTCTTAGGCCCAAAGCAGCCTTGAGCAAAAATCAGGAACTGTTATTATTGTTTACACATTAAGACATTACACTTCAACCCATTTTCGGATCACTTGTCAAGAAAAATGTGAACTGTTAATGCTTACTATATCCAGCATTTGTTTAATGTTAAAATGAAATCTGTGTCCCCTTTCATGAACTCAAGCATGCCCTGATGCAAGAGAAGGATCCGGGTTTTGAAGCTCTATTGTGCTGACCTTATGGTACTGTGCTTTACAGAGGTTTCCTTCTTATGCTCCTCTCTTTTTCTTGTGAATGTTCAGTAAGGAAGATAAACCAAGAGGAGCAATGTTGAGACTGAAACTGAGCGCTGCAGTGCACAAGCTAGTCCTCTTAGAAAAGTGTAACCTAACATGTGCATGGCTTGTATGGAAATGAATATGCAGTGACAGTCACTAAGGAGCTCTGTGGTTTTCTCATGGTGCACAGAAAGAAGATTTCAGTCTATCCCCCAAGAAATCTTCAGCATACTGTGCAATGCGTTAGGTAAAAAAAGAGGATTGTCCCATGTCATTCAGAGGTTAACAACTCTTTTAAAGATCCAAGTGTGGTGCACCCATAAGTAAACTGCCTGATTCATGAATCAGCCACTTACTAAACTTAATCTAAATTACATTCTTTCCTAGTCTGTATGTGGCCATTATTTAGACAATGAATACAAAATACGGTGATAAAGGTCATTTTAGCCTCTTTCTGCAGACAGGTAAGAAAATGTTTACATGTAAACCAGAAGATGCCATGAATACTCTAGGGAACCCTTTTGGGTTAAGAGCACTCAAGTGTTACATTTTTCAGATGCACCAAATTTCGTTTCTGCACCTGCAAAGAAAACAGCATCAACATCCCAGTTTAGTGTTTTCAGGTCATTATCTTCACTAAAAGTGCAAACAAGGTGCACGCCACTGCCCTTTTTGCCAGTGTTTTCTTTGCACAAACTAGCGTGACCTCGTCTTACACATCTACCTGCAGCCTTGACTAACCTGGCAAATAGTGTCTTTTGTTCCTTTAGTGCAACATCATTAGAATCTTTAAGTATCTCATCTTTTAATTTAAACTATTTTAGAACACTTTTTTTTTCTTAGTTTGGCAAACACAAACATGACAGGAAGGTGAATCCCATTTTAATTTGGTTATTGCCATTTTTATTGTGGCATGACAAAATTTTAACTATGGTAGGTGGCTAATCAATATGTGTTTTGATAATAAATTGATAAATATCATATACTTTTTTTCATTATTTATTTATATTCATTTCTTTATTAGTAGCAAAAAATAAATTACTTCCACAGTTTTCAGATGAAGTTTTATTAGATGAATATATATTTTAGTATCTTTCAACAATATTCATATGAATTATTATAACACTAGCAATTATTTTCTGTAATACTCTTGTATTTCAAGTCCTTCACTTTTTGTGAACCATTAAACTGTCAGGGAAAAAAAATTAACTATTTTTCTTTTACCAGTATTATTTCAATTAGATTAATATTTCCCAAGTTTATAATTAATTTGACAGAAATGTCATTACAGTAAAAAGTCAATACTCCTTCTGTTCCTTGCTGGCAAACTTTCTCTACAATGTAGAAATTTATAACAGTGCCAGAAATCATCAATTTGCCTAAACATGAACATACACGTCAAATATTTGTTTCTTTTTACTAATTTCTATAGCACCTATTACCATGCTATCTAGATGAATCTTCTATTATTTATGATTTGAAACATAATATGAACAATTTCAATAGATATTTAATACAAATGTCCAGCATCTCTGCTAATGTTGCCACAGTCCTTTGGGATCTAAATATTTCTTGTGCAATTGCACACTGTCTTAGAATAAAAGGAAACTTATGATTTTATATTTTGAAATTTAGGAGGCCTGATTATCATAATCATTTCGGTACAAAAGTATATATACTGAAAACATAGGATATTTATCATATGAAGTACTTAAAAGTGTTGTGATGGTTAGTAGAAAATTTCACACAAAGAACTGTATATTAATTCTTTCAAGTTTAAAGCCATCTTTGTCCTCTAGTCTGTGCATAACGCATGAGAGAATTCTATAATTTTAACACCAGAAATAATATACCTGTAAAAATGTCTTTAAATAAGGAGCTTGATACTGGGAAGTTCTTAGCCACTTCAGATCTTTGCAAATAACTCTATAAACGTCGATTTCACAATGAAACAATGTAATAACTACAATGCATTTTATTGAATTATTCCTGTATAGGAGTACTCTAAATTTCATCTCATACTAATAGTTACTGTTATTTGTTCTTTAGAAATAAGTCTAAACTTAATTTTTCTTAGCAAATACTTTTTCCTGTTTTTTCCACAGAAGCTGGAGTAAACATGATGTCTTCCCAGCACCTGTATTTAACAGCAGATCTACAAATAAAAGCAAAAATATGCATAGATACTGGAATAACGAGGAATAAACTCTGTTGTGGTGTTTTCTACCACAATGAAGCGTCACCCAATACCAATGTGATGACTCCTCAAAATAGAATTCTCAGAGCATTCTAGAATACATTTTTCACTCAATTAATTTTATGACAAAATTGCATTTCCTAAGACTGATGTTTTGAAATTGGAGAATGAAAAAACAGTTAGGTCATGGACCCTATTTCAACAATTAGTGCTGCATTGTTTTTACAATATTTTTTCAACTAATGTTTGTTTCTGATTATTAAATGTTAAGTAGTGTAACTGCTATTTATTCTCATCCTGTTTTTATTTTCTAACATAAGCATCTGCTGATGACCACAAGAGATGTTATAGATGGACATTTTTTCTGACTTCGTACTGACCTTTATGTTTTTATGCACCACTACTCTTGGAAGACTATTATAAAGTCTATTGATTTCATAATCAAATTTTCATCCTCAAGTGTAATTGGATATTTTTAACTTTCTGATATTGCACAAAGGCAGTATTTTCTTTCACTCCATTAGTTTTCAATAGTTTCCTATACTGTCTCAAAATTCTTTCCTTTAGGTTTTTTTACCTTTTAAATATTTACAGGGCATCATCATGTACCTTTCCCAATCTTAGATATCATTTAATCAATTCTTACCCAGGGGAACATTTAACCAAACAATGCACTAACCCTGATGTCAGCGTAACTATTTATACCTTTCAGCATACATTTTCTTTTGCTGCACCACAGCCTTAGATCTTTCACTCTATTATAGCAAATAATTATTTGCCTTCTCTTTATTACTTTTGTAGTTTTTCTCTTGACTTCTTCAACACATCAGTGTTTTTCTGAATTTAATGTGAAGTACCAAAAATTTGTGTGCACATTTTAAGCTGCTCCAACATGAAACTCACTTTATAGCGCTTTCACAAACTCCCAATGGAAACATAATTTTCAATACTTGAAAATATCGTATCTCATATGAGGCATGTTTTTTATCTCAGATGAAGTATGTTTTTTGCTGTTGTTTAACATTTTTACAGAAATTAAAAAATACAGAGGTAATTAGAGGAAGAGCACAAGACCAAATAAGCAAGAACCATAAGGAATGGAGAGCTGTAGGGGATCACAAGAGGCAATTGTGGGACCATAAGAGATAATAATAAACACTGACAAAGTACATGCTGACATAGACCAAAACTACTTTCCACAGATATTTATCCCATACACTCATATCACTGTGACTTCATCTTGACCACACATCCCTCATTAGATTATGAGAATGTCTTTAAAGTCTCTAATGAAAGAGGCTTCACAACCTAGACAGTCTGTTCCATTCACTAATTACCCCTGTAGTTAGAAAAACCCTTTACAATCTAATTTAAATCTTTTGCTGTGAGTAAAATCCTGTGACATGAAGATATGAAGAACCATTGATTATTGTATCTTTAGACTGCTCTCCTCCAGAACTTCATCAAGTAAACCCTAAAGCAAGAGAGGTTATCAATTTTAACATCAACAGCCTAAGGTAAACTGTAATAATTATCTCATGTCTTAAACACAACACTCCTAGTTACACATTTCAGAAAATTATCTCCTGTTTTTGCTATTCAACTACAATAATTCAAATTCAGCTTTTATTTCTCTATCACCCTCCTCCTTTCAGATGGTGTAACTCCCTAACCAGTGCCTTTGCATTTTGAACTCAAGACATTTCTCCTTCCTAAAAGTAACTCTTTGATCTTATCATTACTGAATCATTCCTGCAGTTTTGTCAAGATCACTCAGAATTCTGAAACCTTCTTCCAACGGGCTTGCAAGCCCTTCCACTTTAACTGATTACAAAAAATTAATTGATTACAATTTCATGAAGGACAAAGTAAGGAAAGCACTAAATATTTTAATTGGTCTTTCACTTGCTTTTCTTTAATTCATTTTTTGAAACTTTAATGTAAGACTCAAAGTGACCTTTTGGACTGTAGTAGTAAAAAATTAGACATAAGTTTGTAATGGAATAAAATGATGACTGTATTAATGGTCTGTAAAAATACTCGTCATATAAATGCTTATGCAAATATATTTTTATCAAAAATAATCTGACTGGAGATGCTCCACTACTACCAGTATTCAAAATTCCACAGAGACAAAGAATTTGACAATACGATCCCTTTGTCTGGACCCTTCCAATCTCTCCCCAGTTCCCTCTATTTTCAAATTCTCGAAGCATGCACCTTGTGCAGCCTGCTCAGTGTCTTTTCTGAGCACACATCTTTGACAATATGCAGATGACTCCAGTGGGTTAATTGGAAACTGCCTGGGAGGCAGCTGAGTTGCTGGCAGCGTAGCACCAAAAGTCATATCTTTCTGAGCCACAATGTGCTATTTTTTATTAATTATTACAAGTATTAAATAATATTACTATTATAGCCTAGTACCCACTGCAGTTCTTTCTTACAAATTACAGAGAGTGACCCTTGGCCCAAAGAAGCAGCTTAATAAATCAGTTATACATTAACTATGAAGGAAATTTATTTACCCCTACCTGCACTTTTTTAAGACTCAAAGCACAGATAAAAGATTCTTATATATATCTTTAGAGCAAAAAATAACAGAGGCTATAGTCTCGAAGATGCAATGACAGAGGAAGGGCATCTTGCTGAAGAAAACTAATCTATAAAGAAGTTAAAGTATGACAAAAAGGTGAAATATTATTAAATATAATTCATTTATTCACTTATGAATACTGTATGCGCATCTACAAAGGTATGCTTCTTAATGCAATTTAATGGCTTTGAATGTAATTTTCACACTATTTACAGATCTGACCCTTCTCTGCAACATCAGTTTCACAATAATCAGCACTTTTATGTTTGCTAACTCCCAATAATATTTGTAAAATAAAGGACATCATAGAGTAAACTTTGCATCTGTTAACTTCAGTCTAACCCACACCTTGTTCTGTACAGTGCCATCCTGAGAACCATCTTTGCTAAGCATTCTAAACAAAGGAAGTCTCAGTTATCTATCTTTCCTTCTATAAATATTATCAACCTAGCAACAATGTGATTAACTATGATTGTTACTAATAAAAGCAGTAGGTAGTTCCCTGCATATTTTCATTTTAGTTTCTAGACAGAAGAAGAGTCTTTAATATTGGCAGAGAATGGATTTTTTTCATACTAGAAAGTATTATAGCACTGAATAAAGTCTTTCTGATCAAACCATACCATAATAGCTTTTGTCTTGTGTCACTATATGTTAGCCAGCATCAGAAGAGAAAATAAGCAGAGGCTTGCTATTGTGCCTCTATTTTAAAAGGGCCTTCCATCTGGTAGGAAGCAGAAGCCATCAGCACTGTAATGAAAATGCAATTACTGTCCCCCACCGCAATCCCAGGACGACCATTCCATCTGTGTGATATACAGTGGAAAAAACACAATTTTTTGCACTTTTCTAGCTCCATTAAGTTTATTCTCTTTCTATTAATTAATCTAACAGCACTAAGGGGTCGTTCCTGTTTTGCAAGCCATTGTGTCACAAACTGCGCACTCACAAAGACTGAAACCACATGAATTTTTAAAACTCTCTGCTATCCTTGTGACATAAAACCTTAATTACTTCTGACTAAATCTGTAATTAAAATATATCACCGCAGCAGATTTACCTGCGTGTGGGTGTTGGAGTGCATGCTTCTGTGACTGTCATAAATGAATCACTCCAAGACAGTGTTATAAAAACGGAGATTAGGATGTAAGACAGAAAGGATGCAGAAAAGGGACTTGAAAATGAAAAACTGGTAGCAATCTAGGAAAAAGTTGTACACTGGTAAAATAAGAAAGAGTCATTCTCTTATTTTGTTGATTTTTTTAAATAAAAATATTCTTAGTATGTATACAGACATACCAGATGCTCCCATGTACAGTTTATTCTTACGTAGTCCTACATTTTAATGTGCTGCCATGACCTTATAACAATAAAATAACAGTAAGTAAAATATCATATACTGTAAAGCAAGATCGCATAATATTTTTCATAGCAATCCATCTTGTACACACAGAGATAATCTCATAATCTACCCTTCCTTTCATTCACAAGGCCTTCCATCTGTAAAACTATAAAATCTCAAAATCTTTGTGAGAAGTACAGGCATTGTGTCTATCAAGACAAAAATATTAGCCAAATATTAGGGTGAAATCTTAGCCCTGTCACAGCTTACTGGAGTTTTGCCTTTGACTTCAGTGGAGTCAAAGGTTATTTTGTCTTTTCTTTTAATGCATGTTGCTAGGGGAAAACAAAGAAACAAGACCCTCTGCAAATGACCAGCTGCAAGAGGTAAGCAGACTAGCACTGAACCTCAGCATGAGAATCTTTGCTGGAAAATGTCATGCAAAAATGATATTAAAAGTCCTGGCAAATAATAAGTTCCCTCTGATTTTGGTTTTTTTTTTTTTTCAGTTTTGAGTATCTTGGAATCCACTAAGCTTCAGCATGTGCATGAGTGTTTTTACAAACTCAGCATGTGGGCTCAATATGTCTCCAACAGAAGAGAATTTTGGCATTTCATAGATTTCATAAGGGGTAAGGCCAGAAGTATTCGTAAAATGTTTAGGCTAGCTTCCTGCAGCTCATAGATCATTAAACATGCCACTTGCCCTCTTATTTAGTACAATGACATGGTTTTAGCCAGTGCATATACACTCCCATTTGAAAGATACAACAAGACATTGAGTCTCAATTTAAGAGTTTAGTCCAGTAGGTAATGATACTAACCAGTAAGAATTTGCGCCTCACTCCAACTTGTTTTATCTGGTTTAAGATTCCAGCATTAATTTCTACCAAGCTTCTGTGCTTGAATAAAAAAAGCTTTTTACTACCCAGTATTTTCTTCCTGTGAATTTACTTGCACACTGTGATCATGCTACCTATCAATCTTCTTTTGATAAGATAAACAGATTGAGCTATTTAAATCTCCCACTATAAAGCATTTTCTCCAGCCTTTAAAATGTTTGTGTCTTCTTCCTATACCTCCTGCAATTTAAAAAATGTGGAGGATAACAGTGTGTAAAATATTCTCCATCCTCAATGTAAGACAAAAATGACAAGATTTGGTCATCTTTATGTGGTTATAGCTGGAGCTAGGAACTGGTTCTTGACAAGGAGAAAATGAATCTGCTCAGCAGTCTCCCATGAGTGGCGCTCCAGAGGCTGGTGAGTTCCCACAGATACTATGGAGAGCTTTAGCTTGCATGCAGTAAGTTACCAATGATAACCTAATTGGCAATATCTTGGTTTTCTGCAAGAAAAGGCTCCCAGAACCTACAAGAATTTAGTGGGTTCAGGAGTTACTGTCTCACTGGAACCAGATGGTTTGGCTATAGTTTGTCTCTGTGTAGGAAAGCAGTTCTCACACACTTCCTATAAATGTTGTCATTCAAACTGGTATTTTTTAAATCCAAAAAAGTGATGATTTGGTGTTGCTTCAACAAAAAAAGAAGTGATATCACATGTTGCCTAGCCTCAAATGCTGAGTATTCCATAAATGAACGTATATTACTGTATTGAAAGACAACAAAGAGAAATCTTAAGATTAACTATATGTGATTGAATGAATAAAGCATGAAATTCAACATTGGTCATATATGAGGTATGTTGGCACTTACATATAAAAAACAGCTAAACTTACATCAAAAAAATTACAAAACTTTATAGGAATCTCTGATAAATACAATTGCTTATAATCTAAGCAAAGATAAAGAGGTTAGATGTGTTGGCTTGCTGGGTACAATACAGTTTTATGATAAAACTTATTAAAATAATTGTTATTTTAAATGACTCTGTCTACTCATTTGAAAGAGGTATAAATATCTGAGTAGGATTCTTCGCTCTGCTCTAATGTTGATCTTCTCATTATCTAGATCACTTCCTCTCTTGGGTAAGCATAACAGACACAAGAGTACATACCTAGTTGTAATGCATATTATGACAGTACTTAATGACCCACTCCTAGATCCTTTTCACATTCAAATCCTACTGGTATAATATATTTAGAAATAAACTGAGAACAAAATTGTCCAGTTTAAGAAAATATACACATGACATGGTAGGCCTACATAACTCATTTGTTTGTGTCAGTAGTTGAATAAGACTAGATTCACTATGCCAGTTATTTTGTCAATACAGTTACAGGTACATGGAACGTAATAATTCCATATCCTCAAATGCTGTCCAATTCTATTAATTCCACCTCCTAAGGACACTCAGTAAGATACTGGATATTGTTTTGCCATAGAAAAGAATCTGCACTAAATAGGAACATCTTGATGGAATTAAACTGACTAATAAGAATCTAGAGAATAATCAGGGACTTGTCTCTGCATGCCCTCTCAGATGCACCTCCTGTCTAAACATATTCTAAACTGGAATATCAGGCCATACTAACAATGAATGCTAAGAATTATATAGAAAGACAAAAGAAAATTGGTTCTTTCTTTTACAGTAAACTATGAGAATACATGTTTAAAACATGGTATCTGCTTCAACCACTCCTTGGTACACAGAAGCAGTGTGCTGCCTGTGCAAAGGTAACGAAAGACATCTTGACTGCCACTGTGAGCAACGGCTACACACTAGGATCTGTTTTGCTAACGTAGTGCATAAAGCAATATTAAATTAGCTTTCATATCATACAGTCTATCACTGTTTGACCCTCTGGGCTGTTTTTATTTATAGAATGCAGTTTCTAGTTTACTTTAGTGTTTTCATATTAAATAAATATTCATGAAAGTGCACTCTTCCTGAAATTGGGTCATTTAGGCAGACTATCCCATTAAAAATAGATTTGCTTTTTTTACAGGTGTCATCCATTAAGGTAGGGAATAGAGAAAATCAGCCAATTGTATCTGTCAAGAAGATGTTAGTCCTTCCAGAAAGTCAGTCTTCTGTCCTTTACATATAGCACTTAATAGCAAAATGACTAACTTCCTTTCTGTAGCATTCATACTTCGGGGAATTTTTATTGTTGCAAGATTTGTATCTGAGGGTTTGAGGAGATATTTTAGTTCTTCCAGGTTGTTCAGACTCTGGCACCAGGCATATAAATAAAAGTATGCTCTTACTGGTTAAGATGTGGCCAGACTATTGTAAGATTGGCTCAGGGAAGAGGAGTTTAACTCCTCACTAGGATTAAACACAAGTAAGTGACAGAAGACAAAGGAGAACACTGATGGACTCTCTCCTAGGGCATATGATATGGGAATCTCCAGAGAGCAGTGGATCCACTAGAGTTTTGTTTAGTGTGGCCCTCCATCACATAAACTCATATAAGGTGTTTACACGCAACAGCATGCGTTCTTAAATTAAGCCTTCCTCTTCCGTACACTTGAACTACAGCAGTTCAGTTGGAAAGCATGTGGAGTAAGAGTTTTAGGAGCATGTATGGAGAGGAAAGAACATCTGTGACAGATGCCATAGGAAGAACTGGCATGACTTGGATACAGCCTGAACAAAGGGCCAGGGAGAGAGGTGTGACCAAAAGCACAGGGTTGGAGAGAGACAGCACTTCTATAGAGCCATCCATCACCCCACTCCCTCTCAGAAACTGTTTTAAAATGGGTTGAATAGCCTTTCAGAGGGACTTCGGGGGGTGGGCGGGGGATGATGTAGAAAGAGTGCTTAGACAGCTAATCTAGACCAGAAATCTAAACTTCAGACTGTGACATTTAAGTGAGATGAGTTTTAGGATTAACAAGACTTAATCAAAAGATCCAAGCAACTTTGACTGGTGTATTTCCCCAGTCAGAATTGATATTTCCTGTCCAGCCACCACCAACCACTAGTATGGATTTTTCACCCATGTCTAAGAACACAGCTAGTTATCAAATAAAACTAAAAAAAATGAAATCTCTGTAGAAGGGAAGCATGAGAACATTTTCATCACTTTAATGTCAGTGAGCCGGTAATGAATCGCAATTTCACAGCATGGCATTAAACTCAAATTTTCAGAATGTGACTTTGTGCTAATATAAGAGTGGTAATACTTATATATTGCAGCCATTACCAATAGATCAGACATAGCAGCCAACAAGCTGTACAGTTTCCTCTTGTTTTAGTGCTGTCAAACAGTGCTGTATTAAATTACTAACCAAAAAAACATAGAGGTTTTCCAAAATTTTATATTCAGGAGGGTGTTAAAAAGAAGAAATTATCCATTTTCCATGGATTTTTTCCTAGCAACTTGAAGAGTCTTGAAAACTATTCTTAATGTGTTCAGTAGGACATTAATACAGAAATCAATAGCTCCCATTCAAAAGATAAAAACAACTACAGAGAAAAGCAATTTTCAAATGCAGCAATTGTTGCAAACACACATTGTTTAAAAATAAGACAAACATTATCACAGAACATTAAGGAGTGAAGCAATTCACAAATAACTAACCTTAAGTCAGCCTTGCAAAGGTGAGAAATTCTTTTGACGGGCAAGTAAATTACCATTAGTCTTGTCAATTATCATCAATCATTATATTAAAGTGATGATGAGTGAATTTATGCCTAGGCTGGTACCTTTTCATGTCAACTTTACAACACAGGTTCAAATTAAGTTACAAGTCAGGGCACAAAAGAAGTCAAAATCAACTGTATAAATTTCTCCATCTGCATCCTGATGTGTATAACCCTTAAAATTTTTAATGTAACAGGAAGCAAGTCCTCTAAGTGTTTTTAGATATAATAAAAATGATTGTGTGTCACAATGTCTATAAGTGAGCATTTAACCAAAAAGATCCACGCAAGATGACTGGACTTCGTTTCCATTCATGGAAAACTACTCTCAAATACTACAGTCTCTGCTGAATAAAACTGCAAAGCATAACTCAGGTAAAAGAGCTAACCAGACTTCTGAAAGAAGAGTTCCAGCTCTGTGCAAATGAGGCTGATTTATTCCTTGGCTGACTACAAAAAAAAAAAAAAAAAAAAAAGACTGAAGAGCCTGCTACAGTAGGGCTGCTCTTGCAAAGAATTGCTAGATTTAAGAAAGCATATGCTGTTTCTGAATGCAAGTGTCAACAATAACAAATCACCATTACCAGGTATGCAGTATCTTATTGGAGCTGTTCTTACCAAAAAAAAAAAAAAATAAATAAATAAATTATTTTTTTCTTCTGAATAACTTCAGTATTTTCTCAGTAATGAGAATGAAATTTTTCTAATAGCATGCCTATGTTGATACACTGGTGGGATAGGTAGTGCTGTTAATTACTGAGTTCTAGTTCTCTTTCTTCAACCAGCTTTGGAGTTGCCTACAACTCTGACAAAATTCAAATATTGTGTTTAAATGAGGTGACTTTTTGACAATTGCCTGACTAGAATTAACATGTCTTGAAAATTGTAGGCAAAATATTTTAAACATTTCTGTGGAAGAGGCTAGAGAGGAATACTGAAGTCCTATAAAACATTCAGTGATGTCTCCTTTGATATTCCCTACTACAGGGAGGTGGTGAGGTCAGAGGTAGAGGAGGAGACACAAAGAATCCTTCATTCAGAAATGCATCTTTCGCCATGCCCGTTAAAAGCTACTCCAAACTAGGCAAGTCATAGGTGTAAAAATAACAGTTCAAATAAGATAAACAAGACAAAACCCGAAATCGTACTCTACACATGCACGAGACTTCCTCTGCAGGATGCTCCTGCACATTGTGGGTAATGTGCAATTGTCCAGGTCCAAGCACTGTTGCCTGGGAAAAAAGAATGCTTTTTCTTGTGCTTTCCATGCTCCCTATTCTCTGTACAGGCAGCACAGAGGCGGAAGCTCCAAAGGCTGAACACACAGAAAACATAAACTTAACTTGACAACAGAAGCAGTAATTTAGGACAAGAATCAGACAATTGCAACAGACTGGAAGGTGCAGCAGCACAACCAGGAAAGGAAATTAGTGGGTGATAACCTGAAAAATGGATACTGGATGAGAACCAAGGTGACGAGATGAGGTGTGGCTGAGCAGCGAGACCTGAAATGGAAGCCCATAAGCAAGAGATATATTGAAAGATACAAAAGGTCATAAGCCACGATGGGAAGTGGAACCATCTGGGCAAACAAATATTATTGTTGGTGGGGACTGAATGGGAATGGCTAAAAATGGAAACTAAACTTTAGAGTAAGACAATGATACAGGTGATGTGACAGAGAGAGACTGCAAGTGGGTCTGCAAAGGGATTGCTATAAAGAGCAAGATAAATGACTAAGATGAACAAGGCCGCAGGAACTGGGAAGAGGACCCATATAGGTATGGGGAAGATGGGTATGGTATTGTAATGTCCTACACACACAGTAATGAGGCCATTGCTAAAGTGTTTAAAAAAAAGAGAAAATTATAGTGGCCAATCTGAAACTTTAATCCAGTTTATGAAAAAATTAATTCCACTTTTAGTCTACCCAGTCCAGACTCCTAGACAGTGGCTAATACAAGCTGCTTCAAAGAAACATACATAAAACTCAGGAGAAGGAACCTAACACAATAAATATCTTCATACTTGCTACTGATTAAATATTACTATATCCTCAAATTTGAGAGCTTATAGTCCTGCAAGCTTCATTTCCATTCTATTCATACAATGACACATTTTTATTTTTTGTATTTGCCTAGGATAGGCTTTCTATTCATATATGTCCTTTATCTCAGGAAGGCCTATAGTCTGGATTTGGCAAATGACTTCTCAGAATCTCCAAGCCTATCACTTCATCTTGACAATGCTTGATAGTATATGTAATTATGAGTTTCTTTCCTGAAAGAAGCTCTTTTGTTTATTTTACTGGAAGAAAAACAATTTAAACAAGAGTTTATAACAGAGATAAGCTCTAGATATATGTTTCAACAGATTCACATTCTTGGCAGCTACACATAAGTGGAGCCATACTGCAATATGTTTAGATGCAGTGGCCAACAGCAGGGGCCTAGTGCAATGGAACAACCAAAGCAGCTGGAGAATTTCTTAAATTTATAGATTAAAGGCCTGAGGGGATCATTGTAACCTTTTATATAATATAGGCATGTAGTAATTCTTTTTTGAATTAAAGTATATATTTTAGGGTGAAAACATCCATCGGTTGCCAGTGATGGAGAACAAACCAGTCTACGGTAAATCATTCCAACATTAATTAACCTAACAGTTATAAATAATTTCTAGTCTGAATTCATCTCATCTTCAATTACCAGTCATTCTATTTATACTTTTATTTACTGAACTCAAAGCTTTGTTTTCTAATCTTTTACTCATTCTTGTGGCTCTTCTCTAGAGCATTTCCAATTTATCCAAACCCTTCTTGACCTTATATTCACAATCAGTTCATAAAGCAACCTGATTTAACCCCAGATTTTTTCCAAGTCTTTCTTCCTATGCCAAAGTTTCCCCATCTAGATGGACATGAACACCTATCCTTTTCATTATTTATTATTTGCCCAGTTCTTTGTCACTCTAGTCTTCATCTGTGTTTTTTGTTTTCTTTCAAATCATGATGATAATGCTAAACACTAAAGATCTAAAAGCTCAAAAATTACCTACCACTGGAGAAAGCTGTACTTTGCTGAAGTCATTCAGATATTAAGACATAGTTGCCATCACAGAAAAACAGTGTGATGACTCACACAACTGGAGTGCTGCAATGGATGGCTATAAACTCTTCAGAAGGGATAGGTAAGGAAGGAGAGGTGGTGGGGTAGCCCTGTATGTTAGGGAGGGTTTTGATTGTCTGGAGCTTAGAGATGGTGATGATAGGGTTCAATGTTTATGGGTAAGAATCAGGGGGACGGACAAAAAGGCACGCATCATGGTGGGAGTCTGTTATAGACCACTCAATCAGGATGAAATATTCTATAAGCAGCTGGGAGAAGTCTCACAATCACTAGCCCTTGTTCTCATGGGGGGACTTCAACTTACCAGACGTCTGCTGGAAATACAACACAGCAGAGAGGAAACAGTCTCAGAGGGTCCTGGAGTGTGTGGAAGAGAACTTCCTGACAGAGCTGGTGAGGGAGCCAATGAGGGAAAGCGCCCACTCGTTTGTGAGCAAAGAAGGACTTGTGGGTGATGTGACAGTTGGAGGCCATCTTGGGCATAGCAATCATGAAATGATAGAGTTCTCAATCCTTGGAGAAATAAGGAGGGGGGTCAACAGAACTGCTACTTGGACTTCTGGAGGGC